>NC_056745.1:469398841-469561341 GCF_019279795.1 Protopterus annectens | reverse complement strand
ATTCCTACCTTTCCTATGAATAAATTGTAGGGGGTCCGCAAATATTCTTCTTAAATCTGAGAAATTACTGAATTTGTTCCAATTATTTGAAACTACTTTCTTAATTATTGTTGCTTCAGTACTAAAATTTAATACAAAGTTATTACTCCAATTGATAGTACCCTGTTCCTTCCTATCCCTCTAAATCACTTCATGTACTCTAGGTTTCCCTAATATGGGGGCAGATTTCTTGTTTCTTTATTTTTCTATCACAGCCATAATCTCCTCAATAAGGGCTAAGGGATACTCTCTTTCAATAAACATTTGTTTCAGTGTTTCACTTTCAATTTCAAAATCAGCTTCCTCTAATGTCATTGTGCTAGTCCTTATTACTTGCCCCCTCACAATGCCCCTCTTTTGTGAAAATGGATGGGCATTTGTGTAGAAAAGATAGGAATTAGAAAATGTGCTCTTCCTAAAAACATTAGATTTAAAATTCCTTGCCTCAACTACTTTTTCTAATACCACATCTAAATACTCTAGTTTCTCTTCCGAAATAGTATGGGTGAATTTTAGGAATTCTGTCGTACTGTCGATATACTTAATAAATTCATGTAGTTTTTCTTTAGGTCCTGACCAAAAAATACATATATCATCCAGGTACCTATGGTAGTAATTCTAAAATTTGGAGTACTTGGAATGCATTATGTATTTCTCTTCTCATGTGGATAGTAGTAAGTTAGCATACGTGGGAGCACAACTTGCTCCCATTGCTACTCCACTAGTCTGCTTGTAGAACTCACCTTCGAAATACAAAAAAATTGTTCCGTAACACAAATTCCATTAACTCAAAAAATAAACAAACCTTCTCATGTTGCATATCCCCCCTGTGCTTAAAGGACTCCTTAAACCATTATAACCCAATGGTGTGAGGTATCACATTAAACAAATCATGAATGTCTAAAGTTACAAAAATGAGCTCTTCACCGAACAAGTTCTGGTTGATACTCCTCAAAAAATCCCATGAATCCTTGAGAATCCCCTCCCTCTCAGTCCAAACCTTGTTCAACTCCAGGTCCATATATTTAGCCAGAGGATGTTTTAGAGCCTGTAGAGGCCACTATTGGTCTGAGAGGCGGGTCCCCTGTGTTTTCATGGGATGAAGGCAACATTACTTTGGAAATATTCAACTATTTAACTATAGACAAACCTAAGATACCTTCAATCATTGGGATCCCCAAAGTTGATAAAAACATAGAAGACCCAGGCTTTGTCCAGATGTCAGGCAGTAAGAGGTTGTTAGGTAATGGCCTATCATTATTTAGTGCTAGCATTCCTGCCATCATTCCAGTGATGTTGTGGACTTCCACACAAATTGTGGGGTAGGGTCCATATATATAAGGGTAACAGCTGGACAAAACATGTGTGACCTTGTACAGTTCAAAGGTCGGTGTATGGAAAACACTGTTGTATGCCCTTGTAAGACATTTTATGGGGGAAGGGTATTAAATGTTTTTAACCTAGGGTGTTACAACATGTGAGGGATATCAGTAGTAAGAAACATTAAGGTATATGGCTGCACATTTTCATACATTTCATCATGGGAACAGTGGTGGTCTACAGCTTACTGTCTTACACACAGTTCTGTTTGTCAGTGTTAATGTGACATTTTAAGTTAAATATTGTTACATAACAGATACATTTACATTGTGACAACTAATACTTTTCCCCCTACGGGTTGAGTACAGATTGTAATTGGAGGCTGCTGAACTACATCTGTAGTTAAGTGTTGATTGGTTATTATCTTCAAAGCAAGTATTTTTGTTTTACTGTTGTACTACTTGAAGGCCTTAACCTGGACACCAAAGTATGTTATGTTTTGCAGATTAATGTATCAAATGTTTTGTTTGAGAGTTGCATTAATCAGTTATTATGTATTCCAGACACCTGACTGCTATAAGAAATGGCATAAACAACTGAAATAGCACACAAATAAACATTTCAATGTATGCAAACTTGTGTGTGGTGTCATGACTTTTGCATTGTGTGTGGGTATATGGTTAATGTAATAATTCTCATTTGTAGGAAAGAATCAAACATTGGTCATTTTAAAAGGTGGCAAATGTAGGAATATTGGCTGTTTGATATGCTGTGCTCCCTCTATATATATATATATATATATATATATATATATATATATATATATATATACTTTTCTTATACATATCTATAAGTAGTAATGTTATATACATGTATATGTGTGTATACACATATATATATATATATGTGTGTGCGTGTGTGTGTGTGTGTGTGTGTGTGTGTGTGTGTGTGTGTGTGTGTGTGTGTATGTGTGTGTGTGTATATGTATATATGCCTGTGTGTGTGTGTGTGTGTGTGTGTGTGTGTGTGTGTGTGTGTGTGTGTGTGTGTGTGTGTGTGTGTGTGTGTGTGTGTATGTTTCAGTGGAATGTTTAGTGCTCCAGCATTGTACATTCCCTATGGTAGACTGACTGTTCTGCATGATATGTTACAGATATCATCCTGACATCTTACAGCTGAGATGGCTTACTGTTAACTTGTGGGTATGTTGTGCAGAGTACTGGGTTCAAGACTTGCAAGTGCTGGTTATTGTGTTCCAAGGCACAAGCAAAAATAACAAGTTATGCTGAAGACCTGTTGTACCAAACCAAATAAATACGAAAAAATGAAGTACAGGTCACTGCTGAAATCTTCTTTGTTGAATCTCCTTTATTAAAAGTAAGCGCTTTCGGAATAATCCTTCATCAGACATAATTCAAAGTAACAAAAGCAGCCATATTTAAAACACAGATCATCCAATCACTTACTCCTAAAAGCCCGCCTTTTTTGTAAAGCAGGTTTAATTGGTAAAACATCATTAAGACCAGGTGGTCTATGTGCTCTTAAATCTACTATCCACTTAGATTCAGCTAATGCTGTTCTATGCTGAATGCCCCCCCCCCCTCTCATTGGTAGCAATATTTACAATGCATCTGAACTTAAAAGTGTGTGTGGGATTAGTCTCTATATGTCTGAATAAAGCATTGCTCACTTGACATGTTCTAATATTACTAATATGCTGTAAAATCTGAACCTTCAGCATGTTATTTGTCATACCTACATAAAAACTTTCACATTGTTCACAATTGGCCATATATACTAAGTGTTTTGTCCTGCAAGTAGCCCTCCCTTTAAATATAAAAGTTTGTGTCTTATCGGGTGTTTATATTCAATGTCACTATTAATATATTGACAGGCCTTGCAGTTGCCACAGGGATATGTGCCTGCTCTAATATCTATTGTAGGTCTCCTATTCAAATATGTCTCCTTACATAGCAGGTCCTTAAGATTGTTGTTTCTCCTATAATTGAACATGGGACGTTCTGCCACTACGTCCTTAAGACTAATATCACTTCTTAGTATATTCCAATTATTCTGAACTATATTACATATGTCTTTAATATTACTACCATACGTAAAAAGTATTCTAGGTTGTTCCTTCCTGCTACTACATAATCCTGTATCTATTTGTCTGCCACTAACAGGGCCCTGCATCCATGGCCTATTCTTCGCCTTCCTATGTAGTATATTGTTACTAACCACCTTACTAACCATGTTCCTCTCATAGCCCCTATCCAAAAAATGTCCACTCAGCCTAGAAAGTTCCTCGTCACAATAAGTATCTTCAGAACATACCCTAGATATCCTACCCACTTGACTCTTAACAATATTGGGAAAGATATGCCTCGGATGCATGCTGTCATAGGATAGCAATGCATTTTGCCAACATTGTTTCCTATACAATTTCGAGGTGAAACCAAGGTTACTCTGTTCCACACAAACATCCAGGAACTCTATCTGAGTAAAAGAAGTTTTGGCACTAAAAGTCAAAAAAGTGGTGGTGGTGTGGAGAAAGGCTAAAAAGCTCTCAAAGGTGGAAGTATCCCCATCCCACAAAATAAAAATGTCATCCACAAATCTGACATACAAAACTATGCACTTATTCCATTCTTGATTATTAAGAATTTCCTTGGTTTCCCATTTGGACATAACCAAATTTGCATATGTATTAGCACAGGGGGTGCCCATAGCTACCCCCTGTGCTTGTCTGTATATGGACCCTGGTCCTATAAAGACATTGTTATTCAATACCAAGGATAGTAAATTCTTCACTACCAGTCGCTTATGCTCAGTTGCTCCCAATCTACTTATTACTTCACCCACTGCTGTTATCCCATATTGTTGTTCAATGACAGTAAACAAACTGTTGACATCTAGTGTGGCCATCAATAATCCACCATGTTTGGGCTTGGTAGCCGCAGCTAATAGCCCCAAGAAATGCCCTGTGTCTCTTAGAATGTTATCTATCTGTTCTAAATACGGTTTAAGTGTAAACTCCAACCATATAGAAATGTTCTCAGTGACCCACCCTCTCCCCGAGACAATGGGTCTGAGTGGTGGGTTTGTCAATGATTTATGTATTTTGGGCATAGCCTTGAATACAGGCGTAACTGGTTTATCTACCTTAACGAACTCATAGACTTCATGTTCTAACAGACCCCTCTCTAATAAATTGTTTAACTGACTATGTACATTATCTATAATCATTCTAACTTGTAAAGGGTTGATGGGTACATATGCTCCATCTAAAGTCAGTGTTTCTATCAATTTCCTTTCATACCAACAAGTATCTAATACAACGATGGCTCCCCCCTTGTCAGCCATCTTAATGGTGATTTCTTTCTTGTCCATAAGGCCATGTAAAGCAGTCCTTTGTGTCGGTGTAAGATTATAATATCTATTAGCACTTCTCTCCTCAAAATATTTGAAAAGGTCATTCTCACTAGCGTTCATGAACAAGTTAAGTGTGGGTGTAAAATTGGGAGCAAATGTACTAGGGGTCCTAGGACCTATGGCTCCATGAGTTTGGTTATTAAAAATCAATTTTAACATCACGCTCCTACAGAACAACATCAAATCAAATATAATATCGCTGTATACACACTTGTTGCTAGGGACAAAGGTCAAACCCTTGTTTAAAATCTCTAGCTCATCGGTACTCAACACAAATTGAGATAAATTATATACAATGCCATCAGACATACTGTTAGTCACTGTAGAGTCCTCCGACGCTTGTCTGCATTTCTGTCCTCGCTTAGGGACCTCTTGCCTGCTCCTTTCCTCCGCAACGGTGCCGGTAGATTCCCAAAAATGCAGAGCCCTGCATATGTTTTCGGCCGGGCCCCTGTTTCATTGTGGTGAATACTCTCATTTGCTGTCTCCACTGTGGAGCTAGAAGGGCCCCCTGGAATCTGTGTTTGTTCTTCCGGCTGTGGAATACGTGTTTCGCTGTTTAGAGAAACACTGTTGGAATGCTTGGCCAGGATGTCATTATTGCTGGGGGTAGTGGTTACTATCCCATTGCCTGTAAGCATGTTGATCGTATCTTCCCCAAAATTACTGATAGTACAAGATGGACTATCAGTAGAACTCCTCATATCGACTCCATGTTGGTTTGACGAGGCAGACAATGTGGGTTTATTGGCAACCATACCGATGGCCAACGTTGTGCTTGCCTCTGTGTGTACCGCTGAATCCGTCTCTGTGGCTCGTATGGCGTCCGAACGTGTTGTCATCATCACTGAGGGACGTCTAGTTGTTTCAGTTGCTCGTTCTTTGAATCTGGGCCAGACAAAGATATTACCATGGGTAAAATCGGAGTGATCCCTCCTGATTTTACCTAATTTAACGTCTTTAAGTTTGTCAGCTTCTTTAGATAATTGTAGCATAACAGTAGAAATTCTTTCTTTACTTTTGCTGTCTGGAAAGTCAGTCTGTAATCGCGAAAATAATGATGTTACTTCTTGCTTCAAAGCCGCCAGTTCTGGTGAAAAAAACTTGATCAGTAACTTCATATACTCCATACTGGTGCAAGTTGAGAGCCTGCCACTGTGCTAGTAAGTCTGGTATCTGTCGCCCTGTGCTGGCATGCACAGGACTCTCATACCCTGGGGACAATACCATATGTTAAACAAGCTTCAAGATGAAATGCCTGCCATTGCAGGCGCTGCATTTTGCCTGCCTTGAAATTCCACTCTTTTAATAAGTCCTCAAAGGCTCTATCTACTGCTGCAGGTATATTCCTGTTTTGTAATCCTTCCTTCTGGACACCAAAGCCCAAATCAAGGAGCGGGTTACCCAGGGTATCAGTCTTTCCTCCTGATTTACCATAAACAATGCCTCCAAGGGCATCAAACGAAATGATGGTACTGTCATCTTTGTTGTATACAGCATGTTCAGCAGGCATAACGTTACCAAAAAATATATAAGGCACAAGCAAAAATAACAAGTTATGCTGAAGACCTGTTGTACCAAACCAAATAAATACGAAAAAATGAAGTACAGATCACTGCTGAAATCTTCTTTGTTAAATCTCCTTTATTAAAAGTAAGCGCTTTCGGAATAATCCTTCATCAGACATAATTCAAAGTAACAAAAGCAGCCATATTTAAAACACAGATCATCCAACAAATTACTCCTAAAAGCCCGCCTTTATTGTAAAGCAGGTTTAATTGGTAAAACATCATTAAGACCAGGTGGTCTATGTACTCTTAAATCTACTATCCACTTAGATTCAGCTAATGCTGTTCTATGCTGAATGTCCCCACCCCCTCATTGGTAGCAATATTTACAATGCATCTGAACTTAAAAGTGTGTGTGGGATTAGTCTCTATATGTCTGAATAAAGCATTGCTCACTTGACATGTTCTAATATTACTAATATGCTGTAAAATCCGAACCTTCAGCATGTTATTTGTCATACCTACATAAAAACTTTCACATTGTTCACAATTGGCCATATATACTAAGTGTTTTGTCCTGCAAGTAGCCCTCCCTTTAAATATAAAAGTTTGTGTCTTATCGGGGTGTTTATATTCAATGTCACTATTAATATATTGACAGGCCTTGCAGTTACCACAGGGATATGTGCCTGCTCTAATATCTATTGTAGGTCTCCTATTCAAATATGTCTCCTTACATAGCAGGTCCTTAAGATTGTTGTTTCTCCTATAATTGAACATGGGACATTCTGCCACTACGTCCTTAAGACTAATATCACTTCTTAGTATATTCCAATTATTCTGAACTATATTACATATGTCTTTAATATTACTACCATACGTAAAAAGTATTCTAGGTTGTTCCTTCCTGCTACTACATAATCCTGTATCTATTTGTCTGCCACTAACAGGGCCCTGCATCCATGGCCTATTCTTCGTCTTCCTATGTAGTATATTGTTACTAACCACCTTACTAACCATGTTCCTCTCATAGCCCCTATCCAAAAAATGTCCACTCAGCCTAGAAAGTTCCTCGTCACAATAAGTATCTTCAGAACATACCCTAAAAATGTCCACTCAGCCTAGAAAGTTCCTCGTCACAATAAGTATCTTCAGAACATACCCTAGATATCCTACCCACTTGACTCTTAACAATATTGGGAAAGATATGCCTCGGATGCATGCTGTCGACTGGTAGTGGAGAATTTACTATCCTTGGTATTGAATAACAATGTCTTTATAGGACCAGGGTCCATATACAGACAAGCACAGGGGGTAGCTATGGGCACCCCCTGTGCTAATACATATGCAAATTTGGTTATGTCCAAATGGGAAACCAAGGAAATTCTTAATAATCAGGAATGGAATAAGTACATAGTTTTGTATGTCAGATTTGTGGATGACGTTTTTATTTTGTGGGATGGGGATACTTCCACCTTTGAGAGCTTTTTAGCCTTTCTCCACACCACCACCACTTTTTTGACTTTTAGTGCCAAAACTTCTTTTACTCAGATAGAGTTCCTGGATGTTTGTGTGGAACAGAGTAACCTTGGTTTCACCTGGAAATTGTATAGGAAACAATGTTGGCAAAATGCATTGCTATCCTATGACAGCATGCATCCGAGGCATATCTTTCCCAATATTGTTAAGAGTCAAGTGGGTAGGATATCTAGGGTATGTTCTGAAGATACTTATTGTGACGAGGAACTTTCTAGGCTGAGTGGACATTTTTTGGATAGGGGCTATGAGAGGAACATGGTTAGTAAGGTGGTTAGTAACAATATACTACATAGGAAGACGAAGAATAGGCCATGGATGCAGGGCCCTGTTAGTGGCAGACAAATAGACACAGGATTATGTAGTAGCAGGAAGGAACAACCTAGAATACTTTTACGATGGTAGTAATATTAAAGACATATGTAATATAGTTCAGAATAATTGGAATATACTAAGAAGTGATATTAGTCTTAAGGACGTAGTGGCAGAACGTCCCATGTTCAATTATAGGAGAAACAACAATCTTAAGGACCTGCTATGTAAGGAGACATATTTGAATAGGAGACCTACAATAGATATTAGAGCAGGCACATATCCCTGTGGCAACTGCAAGGCCTGTCAATATATTAATAGTGACATTGAATATAAACACCCCGATAAGACACAAACTTTTATATTTAAAGGGAGGGCTACTTGCAGGACAAAACACTTAGTATATATGGCCAATTGTGAACAATGTGAAAGTTTTATGTAGGTATGACAAATAACATGCTGAAGGTTCGATTTTACAGCATATTAGTAATATTAGAACATGTCAAGTGAGCAATGCTTTATTCAGACATATAGAGACTAATCCCACACACACTTTTAAGTTCAGATGCATTGTAAATATTGCTACCAATGAGAGGGGGGGGGGACATTCAGCATAGAACAGCATTAGCTGAATCTAAGTGGATAGTAGATTTAAGAGCACATAGACCACCTGGTCTTAATGATGTTTTACCAATTAAACCTGCTTTACAAAAAAGGCGGGCTTTTAGGAGTAAGTGATTGGATGATCTGTGTTTTAAATATGGCTGCTTTTGTTACTTTGAATTATGTCTGATGAAGGATCATTCCGAAAGCGCTTACTTTTAATAAAGGAGATTCAACAAAGAAGATTTCAGCAGTGACCTGTACTTCATTTTTTCGTATTGTGTTCCAAGGCAGATCTGTTCAGCTGTGGAGGAAGAGAAAAATGGCAATGATTACAAGAGATCCCTAATTTGGGCCCCTTCACCCCCATTAACAGTGCCTTTGGTCAGATGTTTTGGAGTGAGAGGTTAAGAGTGTGGATCCAATGTGCGAATGCAATACACATTTATATATATATATATATATATATATATATATATATATATATATATATATGTATATGTGTGTGTGTGTGTGTGTGTGTGTGTGTGTATATATATATATATATATATATATATATATATATATATATATATATATATATACACACACACACACACACACACATATATATATATATATATATATATATATATATATATATATATATATATATATGCATATATGCATACATGCATACATCTACATATATAAATATATTTCCCTACTGCTGAATGACTGTGCTGCATGACATGTTTGAGAAAACATCACATTTACGTTCAGCTCAAATGGCTTAGTGGTAAATCATTGTGACTATGGTGTGCAGGGTCCTGAGTCTGAGACTTGTAAGAGCTGATTATTTTGTTGCTGGGCAGAACAAGCGCTGTTGAATACAGAGTGATTAAGGCACTTTTAAACAGTTGTACGCAGGTTTGCGCAGGTTTGTGCGATGGTAAGCAATGCTAACTTCCAGTTAAATAAGCTTACAGACAGTCATAAAAGTGCTTACCACCACGCAAACAGGCTTGCACCCACTTACTAATGCTTAAAAGTGCTTACTCCCACTTAGCCCCATGCTAATTTATTTAAAAGAAAATGAAAAGGGGTGATAGGAAAGTGGTGAAAAAGTGGGCATGCAGAGGGAAAAGCAATAGGGAAAGTAGCTAGGGATGTGCAGGATGGGTGTAGGGAAAGTCCATAGCTGCCCATTTCTTCTACAGCAACAGCTGTGCATATATACTGAATTTGGAGGTAGATTTGTACACTCAAACCCCTGAGAGAGGGGTGAGGACAGCAATAATATGTTGTAAAGCCAATTAGACCAGATTCTATGTGTCCAGTGGACATGTGTGGGAAAATGACAGCTATGTATGGGGCAAATTATTTTTTGGGGAACAGATTACCCTTTTTTAAGGTGAGAGTGGGATGTTGGGGAAGGATAGTAGGTATATTTGGGGAGGTAGGTTGGGTAGGAAGACAGACAAGACAGCATACAGGGGTGGTATATGACACATGGGGGGGTAAACATCTTGGATGGGGGGGGGTTTGGAAATCGGAAACCCATGAGGCCCCAAATGGAAACAGTGGGACTGAGGTCCCCACCCATGGGCAGTCACCACTGCACCTTTACAACCCCAAAATGTGGCTGTGCTGGGGACTGTGTAGGAGGGTCAGGCTGACACTCTAAATGCACCATGAAGCCCTCAAGCTGGCATAGCAGATCTCCAAACTCCCTTCAGAGCTCACTACTCACCAATCCCCAGACCTGACTATGGGTGACAGTTTCCTGTCTGTGCCCACTCCCGGGGGGGGGGGGCAAGCCCCATCCCCTGAGGCAGTTCCACCCAAAGGTGGTGCAGGGCCAGCAGATGAGGAGGTCCCGGGGTGGGTCCTAGATGTGCTGGAGCCCAGTGCCATGGCCAGATGAGGTGGGAGAGGTGGGTTCCCTGAGACCAGCCTTCCCAAACGTGTTATGCTGTTGTGGTTTTAAAACATATGTGGGTTAGTAATAGTCAACACAATACAGGATTAGTTATAACAGCATGCATAGATATTCCTATTAACCCAAAACACCAAATTTGGAACAGCTGCATAGCAAACGGAACACATGCAAATATGGCACCACAGTGGCCCATTACAATGGCATCCAGGTTACACTGATAGAAACAGGCCATCAATGATATTATTTCAACATAAAACATTAATAGAAACACATTTCAATATTTATTGAACAATAGGACATATGTACCAACAGTAGGTTTGGTGTAAACATACCCATTGATTTGTATATTTAGATTATTGTTGCTGATATGATGGGGGGGGATGTCAATTAACTTATGTATCCTTGTGGTTCTCACAACTTTAATGATCATTGCTCTAATCATTAAGGTACAGGTATCATTACAATACCCTATGGCCTTGTTTTGGCCAGTGGTATGTTTGTAAACAGTGTATAATTCAACTGTCTTATAGCTAAAGTCTACATCTCTTACCTAGAATACCTGTGGAGGGAATGTTTGTTAACACTACCTGACTGTTTCTACACATATTCACAGGTTCTGAGTTAATATTATGCACATACCCCTCAATCTCGTATTGCACATACTCTGGTTAAAGCTTGACGGGGACATATTTTGAATATTGCTCTCATAAACCTGGAGGGCTGATAGAGTTTTTATATACATTTTCTGAAGGTTTTGTGGTCTGAAAATCAAATGTATGTCATTATTTGCTGACTACAAATCTGAAATCATCCCACTGATTTGCCACAGGGACAGAGGAACAGGTAGAAAATATGAGCCAATTATCTGGACATTCTGACAGGATGTGTACAGTTGAGAGGTATGATTATGCATACAGATTACTACCACTCCCAGGATTCAAACCATGGCTGTGTCTGATAAAAATACCACAATTTAATTGTCAGCAGAGTGTGCTGTTTGAATATTGCTGTCTATCTCTTCAGTGTTTTCTGTCTAAGTGCCTCGTGGTTGAACAATCTGACCTTGTAATTACAACAGTCTCTTACAGATATTCCTAGACATATTTTTATGTAGCACAGTGTGAGAAACAGTGGTTGACACAACAGTACTATTCTGATATCAGATGTTACTGAATGCTACATGTCAGCCATGCAATCCCAGAGTAAACACTACCAGTCCAGGATTTCAATCTTTATTGGCAGGCACAGTTTTCTCATCCAATAAACCTGTGGAGGGAATGCTTGTTAACACTACCTGATTGTTTCCACACATATTCCCAAATTCCCAGTTAATATTATGCACATACCTCTCAATCTGTTAATGCACACACTCTGGTCATAGCTTGACAACATGGGGGTAGAAACAGGGACATATTTTGAATATTGCTCTCATAAACTTGGAGAGTTGCTAGAGTGACAGGTTTGTTCTCATATACATTTTCTGAAGGTTTTGAGGTCTGAAAGTCAGATGTATGTCATTATTTGCTGACTAAAATTCTGAGATCATCCCACTGATTTGCCAGGGGGACAGGGTAACAGGCAGAAAATATGAGCCAATTATCTGGACATTCTGAACAAATGTGTACAGTTGAGAGTTATGATTATGCATACAACTTACTACCACTCCCAGGATTTGAACCATGGCTGTGTCTGATAAAGATACAACAATTTAAGTTTCAGCAGAGTGTGCTGTTTGGATATTGCTGCCTATCTCTTTTGTGTTTTCTGTCTAAGTCTCTCTCAGTTGTACAATCTGATCTTGTAATTACAACAGTCTTTTACAGACATTTCTAGACATTTTTATTATGTAGCACAGTGTGGGTAACAGTGGTTAATACAACATTAATATTCAGAGAATGCAACACTAAAAATGCCATACAATACCAGAGCAAACACAACCAGTCTGGGGTTTAGAGCTTTATTGCCAGGAAGTTACAATTTTATTTAGATACGACCTATATGGGACTATTACTGTCATATTGTCTGGTTTATTTAGTACAACCCATACACAAAATATTTTTATACTGGCAGCTGACTTTCTACTACTTTTATATTTATTTGTTATGACTACTGCAAGCAGGATTGTTACTCACCAGCCTCGCGATGCAGTCTTTGCAGCCTACTCACATGGACTTCCTGATTCATAGCCCACTCAGCTGCAGCTGTAAGGGAAATAGAGAAATATTTAGCCATACCTATCCATCATATACACAGGCTGGACATTATTAAACAGTTACTGTTATGAGTACTTACACACTGCTGGGACATCACCCCTCTGTCTTGATTCTTGGACCCACTGGTCCAAGAGCTCCCTCCTCCTCCATTTTAAGTCAGCATAGTGTTGCCTGACTTGCTCACCAGTCCGAGGGATACCAGTGGCACTGGTGAGGTTACGGGTGAGAAGGTCCCAAACTTCTGCTTTATATTGGGAGCTTTAGTGGCCCTGCAGCAGTCTCTCATCATATTTTTATACCAGGAGTCCTACCATGACTTGGACTCCTGTATGCCCCAGCGCTGCACACAGAAGTGCATTCCCTCTCTGACTCCAGCCATTCTGCCTACAATGGGAAGCTGCAACCAGTTATGAGCTGTATTCCCACCTGTGGGGTTTAAATACGGCCAATTTCCTGCCCTTTGCCATGATTGGATGGTTTTGAATATGCTAAGATAAGCTAAGCTATGGGCAAACCTGCTTAGCTAAGGTTGGCATTGCTTAAAGGGGCAGGTTTAGCACTGCTTACCAATGGGCAAATCCATTTAGCTAGGCTACTCATTGCTTAGCAGTCACAGATACACAATGCTTACACCTGGTAAGCAGAGCTGTGCAATGCTTAGCATTGCTTATTTTTTTCATTTTATAGACTACCTACTGTATGGCATTGATTCATCATTCATTACATATTATAAATTGATTTAATGTTCCTGACATCCCCCAATGTGCTTTCATTACATTTATTCATGAGTGACTATACTGTATGGGGCACTTCTGTTTATATGGGGATTTCACAACTTTATTAAACTGACACCTCACATCTGGACCTAATGCAGTACTCCAGTTAACAAATATATGTTATTTAGTAGGTAATACTAAAAAAAAAAAAAAAAAAAAAAAATTGTTTATGTACTGCTTTCACATGTAAAATGCGAATTGGTTACAGTGGGGATCGAACCGGGAATGGCTGCTCGCAAAGTGTACGTTCTAACCACAACATTATTGCAATACTGCTTATGTTGGATGTCCCTTGCTATTTAACTTCTTGTGCTGTTTAAGCTGGACTAAGCGTAGCTAAGCAATGAGCAGACCCTTACAGCTACGCTTAAACTTTATCACACTTATAAAAAAAAAAGTTTTGTTGTGTTATTTTAGCTATACCCTTCAGAATATCCCTGCTAATGCTAAACCTGTACTTTTATCAGCTTTCTGCTTCGTGTGGGGACATTTGTTCCTTTTGCCTTTGACCACTTTTGTTTTCCCGACAGGTTGGGGGTGTTATGAGCAATCTCGCTCATTTTTACTTGCTGAATAGCAATTCTGGAGTCCAGGGGTGTGTGTATTGTGAGAACTCTGCTCTCAGACACACCCCCTGCAGTTGCACACAGCTCTGTGTCCATTTTACAGCACAGGCAGTGCGCCTTTATGAATATGCAAGGCGCGCTGCAGTGCTGTACAGGAACAGTCCCTGTCATGAAGGAATAACTTATTCCTGAATGGTTGCTTGCTGAATCCCAGGGATGCTGCCCTTATTCCCAGTAAAATTATACATAAGAAAACAACAGACTTTTAGAATATTGCTACTTTTTGTACTTACAAATCACAGCCATAAATGACAGAAAATATGCATGGAAATTTCAAGGTAAACCTGTGGTGGAAAGAAAAAAAAAACTATAAATTCTATAACAAGAAAAGACACCATATGTCCTTCCTAAAGAATTTAAGTATGGGAAATAACAATGTAAAATTACTCCAATAAAAACTTAGATATAAATATTAAAGAGGAAACTTGTCATCAAGATAGTAATCAATAATATTATTTTCTACAGTTACATTAGGATACTCAAAGGCACTAATCATGAAAGTAACTTTCTAGCAGTAAACAGCAAACTGTTCTCTGAACATAAGAAACGTCTAATATTCTGGCAGAAATATCTTTAACAACTGTGAAATACTTCAAAATATAGAAGGCACTCCTGTACATAACCTCTCAACTTTCCAGATTTTTGCCTCATATTTTTGGTCTGCTCCTCATAAAATGTGTGGTTTTCTGGCAAATCACCAAAGAGTGAAGTCACTAAATAATGAAAGACATTAGAGTTTCAGAATTCATATCCTTCAAAAAATGCAAACTAATACAAAATCTATTATTGTAACAACTTTCTAAATTTTTAAGAGCAATGTTTAAAATCTCTTTTTTTTGGACCTTTGTCACCCAATTATTTTTGGCTCTGTGCAAATTTCTTGTGATAAGAGGTTAAGAGGTATGTTCCCGTGAATAAAGGGAGTACTGTTATATACATAATGTCAGATGCAATTATGGCATCCCTAGAAAAAATCTGAAATACTATTTTAGTGGGTCCTGACACATTCTTACATCTTTTCATGTATTGTCATGGAGCACCTCATTAAATTGTTATTAATAGTCTTTAATAAGTTTTAACAGTAGCATCTGTTCCAAAACTTTGCAGATGGGATAGTAGTCTCAATGCACAGAGGAAAGACCACTTTAGTGGCCAATAGCTGTAGACCTACGAACATTACATGTGTAATCTGTAAAGTTGTTAATCTAATGCAGAGAAACACCAGTGAGTTGCTTCTCCTTGCTCTTCACTAGGATTTTAGTTTGTAAAACATAGATCATGACTACTAAATCTTGTATTTTTGTGAAGGTCAGAGCTGCCTTAGATGAAGGCCTCACAGTACCCATGGTCGGCATGGGCTTGGTTATGGGTTTTGACACAACACCACACAAGGACATTATTGGTAATTTACATAAGCCAAACATAGATAGGGCTGGCAACTTGGTACGTAAAAATTTACTGCCAATCATTAGCGGACCGGAGTTCCGCTGTGGCGACCCCTAACTGGGAAAAGCCAAAAGACACAACAACAACCGTTACTCAAAGGATCAAAAAGTCCCAGTTAGATGCTTTCAGGCAGACTCTGTTTATGTGACCAGTTGCACCTCACAAGGCTTTCTATTGTGACTGCTAGACTTTTGGAATTTTTCCCTCATTTCAAGTTAGTGACAGAACCCCGTATTACTAAATATGCAGATGATTACAAACTTAGTAATCTAGTTGTGACACTTATAGATTTAAACATATCTAGCTGTGTCACTTATAGATACAAACATAACACTCAACTGCCCTTGATTTTTGTCTATATTTCTGTCTTTTTCATCATAGTTTTTTTTTTTTTGATTTTCTGGTAAATCACAGAGGACTAGTCGATTAAGCAATAATGCCAGACGTTATCATACTTCTTATTTTTCAGAAAATGCATGTTTATACAATACTTGTTGTTTTATTAACTTTCTAAGTAAATCAGAGTAAGTTTTAAATAGTGTCCTTGATTTTGGGCCTTTGCCCTTCATTATTTTTGATTTTGTCCGATTCTTGAGCAGCTATGGATGCTTGAGTTTTGCAAGAGAGTTAGAAAAATATATTTTATGTATGATTAAAGCAGCCTGGCTTTCAATAATAAGAAATACATATTAGCTAGATATTAAGGGAATTCTGCAGTGTAAAGGTGCAGCCAGCACTGCTCCCTTGCTTCTTTAATGAACAGGCACTCTGGTGTGGTTGCAGTGCACAGCAGACTCGATACTGCTGGTGGTAATCTAATCCTTTCCATAAAATGGCTTGCAGTGCACTGACTGGCTAATTGTACTTAGCACAAACTGCTGATCAGTGTCACCAAAAGTCCTGGAGGCTAAGAAAGTAAATATAAATATGTATGATCTCATTATTTTATTTTAGTTATTTATTTATTTATTTTATTTTATTTTACATTTGTTTACAGCGAAGACCCAGGGAGTAAAGCTCCACAATTAGATTAACATCAACATGGTAATACAAACAATCATATAACAGTGATAATTGAGGTAAGTACAGATAAACAGTCTAATACAATCCAGTCTAAACAATAAACACTACATCAGCAGTAAGTGAATAAATTTACAAAGACAGAGAGTCTCATACATCAAAGCTTTAACATTGCTTAGTGAGAGAGGATAAAGGAATAAAAAATCAAATGATTAGACAAGGCATATTATGCAATTTCAAGTTTACAGTAAGATACCTAACAGTAGCATAAATACAGTAGAGATAGCAGGAAGAAAGGTGTAAAGTGTGCTGAGATTGGGAAATTCATGTGATGCATGGACATAGCCATGTATTCATAAGATGTGATTTGAGAGCATTTTTGAAATGTGTGTTACTGGGGGCAGAGTCAGAGAAGAGGGGAGGTTATTCCAGGATCTAGATATGGCATGAGAAAAAAAGAGCTTTACCTGAGTTGCTGTTAGCTTTAGAGATGCAGAGGAGGGATTTCTCAGTAGATCTGGGGGGACGATTAGTACTGTATGGAGAGAGTAACTGGCTTAGTGCTGTTTTTTTTCAGGATGTCTAACAATATTAAAGGCAATGACTAGCTGGTGGTAATTGAGTAGCTGGGGGAGTTCTAACCATTGTAGCTCCCTTAGAGATTGACAGTGATGGGTTCTGAAGGTGGAGTTGTTAGCAAACTTGGCAATTTTATTGTAACAAGATTCAAGTCTGGTGAGATCAAGTTTTCTGACTTGGGTAAGAATTAGCGTAGCATACATTAGAGAGTAGAGTAGATGAGTTTGGGCTACAGTGATCAGTGCCTGTTCTGAGAGGAATTGTTTATGCCTATATAGGTTTCCCATTTTTTTTGTGGACCTTTTTTATGGTTTGTGAGATATGGGTATTGAAGAGTAAGTTATTGTCAATTTCTACACCAAGGAGTTTGATATGGTCAGGGAGAGATATGATGGTACCATTTTTGGAAGAGATTGAAAAGGATATGGGGGTAGGTATAGATTTGTTGGGGGTGAAAAGTAGCAATTTTGTTTTATTGGGGTTTAGTATTAGTTGGATATCAGTAATCCACATTTCTACAGAACTGAAGGATTCTTGTGTGAGTTGTTGTAGAGTGGAAACTGAATGGGCAGAGCAGATAAGAGTCGAATCGTCAGCATACTGTATAAGGGAGGTATGTTGGGTGTAGGCGTGTAGATTGTTGGCACATATGGAGAAGAGTAGTGGGCCTAAAATTGAGCCTTGTGGTACGCCTATCATAGCTGGGAGTAAAGGAGATTGTATGCCTTGCCATTGAACTGATTGCTGCCTATGTGACAGATAGCTTTTAAACCAGGCAATAGTGGAAGGAGCAAAGGATAGGGAGGCCAGGGAGTCTAGAAGTTTGGAATGTGAGACCATATCAAATGCTTTTGAGAGATCTAAAAATATTGCAGAAACAAAATTATTGTTATTTCTGTGAAGGTTGACCTGGTTGGTGAAAAAAAGGAGAGCAGTTGTTGTGCTGTGATTTTTGTCGGATGCCATGTTGTGTGGAGGAGAGAAGATTGTGTGTGTTTAGGAATTTCATGACTTGAGAGTGAATATATTTCTCAAGCAGTTTAGATAAGGGGGATAGAATGGCAATAAGATGGTAGTTTGAAAATTCATAAGAATTGCCTCCTTTATGAAGTGGTATAATATATGAAACTTTCTAGAGTTGGGGGATGTAGACTTCCTATATGGAGTGGTTGATGAGGATAGAAACTGGGTAAGATAGGGATTCAGCAGCACTTTTTAGGAAGTTGGCTGGTAGACTGTCAGCTGCAAGGGTGGTTGGCTTTAGTTTTAGGGGGTCTATATGTCAAGCGCGAACACTTAAGCTGTCGAATATGGCACGATCGACACCGATTAAGTGAACCGCAAGTGCATCGAACACCGGAAACCGCAAAATTCAAAATTCCGATTCAGCATACTTGGCCCTTCTGTGTTATACTTCCGTAAGGTAAGTGTGCGATAGTTATTGACGTTAGGGTTAGGGTGCGGGTTAAGGTAAGTGCATAGATAGTAATGTATGTAAGGGTTAGAAGTAGGGTTTTGTTAAGTGTGTGTGTGGATTATTTATTTTGTTTGGTATAGCTTATTAAGGTAAGTGTGCGATAGTTACAGACCTTAGGATTAGGGTGCAGGTTAAGTTAAGTGCATAGAAAGTAATGTATGTAAGGGTTAGTGTAGGTTTAGTAGTAGGGTTTAGGTTAGTGTATGTATTTGGTTTATTTATTTTGTTTGGGTGGGTAGTATGTAGCGAGCAGTGTAGTGGGAAGTATGTTTTGTTTTTGTTAATGGGTGGAACAGTGTTGGCCAAACATAACAATTCAGTGATGTGTATTTCTGCATTCTGAGATTTCAGTGAATTCTGCATTCACGTAATAGGTGTCGATCATGCTGCATTCAACAACCTAAATGTTTGTGCTTATGATATAGACCCAGTTTTAGGAAGAGTTTTTTAATAGTGGAAGTGGGAACTGGTGAGAGAGCAAAGGAGGGGATATTGTAAGTGCATTTGTTAGGCATATGTGTATGGTTGCTATTGGATAGCTGGGAGGATAGAGTTATGATGGATTCTGTAAAATAGTGATTAAACTGGAATGCTATGAATTTGGTATTGTTGTCTGAGAAGGGGTATGGAGTGGTAATTTTTCCTGGTTTCAGAAGGGAGTTGATAGCATGCCAAAACTTTTAGGGGTCTTTTGAGTGTTTGTTTTGGACCCTCAGGAAATAGTTCTTTTTGTCTAGTTTGGTTTGTTTCTTGGCCTGATTTCTGAGTTGTTGGAAATTTTGTTTGGCTATGCTAGTGGTATCCATTTTCCAGATTTTCCAAGCTTTATCCCTAGACTTTAGTAAGGCTTGTGTGTTCCTACTCAGCCATGGTGCATAGTTTGCCTTGACTCTGATTTTTCTAATGGGTGCAACTTTGTTGAGGACATTTAAGAAAGTACTATTAAAGTATTCGACAGCTTGGTCTAAACTTAGGGTTAGTAGTGGTTTCCAGTTTGTTTTAGAGTAGAGTTTAGCTCCTGTATGTTTAGTTTACAGTCATCTCTAACTTGTCTAAAGGTTATGGGCTTGGGTATGTTGGTGCGTTTGCGTAGGAGAAAAGTGGGGAGATGGTCACAGAGACCATCTGGTAGACAACCTGTCTGGTAGTTTTGTTTGGGTAAATTGACTAGTGTCCAATCTAGAATGGATTGTTTATGGGTTTTTTTATCCACTCTAGTAGGTTTTTGAATGCGATGTGAAAAACCAAAGAGATTAATATGATTAGTGGGGTTGTTAGAATTACAGGCTATCCAGTCAGTGTTTAGATCACCTAGTAAGATAGTTTCTTGTTGCAGATTCTCTGAGGTCCACTGTGATATTTCCTCAGTAGTAGGGGAGTTTTTCCTGGGGCAATATAACAGCAAAGAATATTAATTTTTTGTTATTGTTTAAGTATAGAATTGTACCTAAGATTTTGGCACTTTGAAACATGGGAAGTGGGATTTGTAGAGGTTTCATTTTGAGGTTATGTTTAAAGAAAATTGCAATTCCACCCCCCTTCTTGTCTACTCTACCTAGTCTTAAGATATTGTATCCTGGTGGGAGGATTTCTTCATTTTGGGTGTTGGGTTTTAGCTAGGTCTCAGTGATTGTTAGTATGTCTAGGGAGTAGTGGGTTATAAATGCATGTAGGTCAGGAAGCTTATTGGATATGTCCCTGGTGTTGATGAGAAGTACCAGGTCAGAGTTTTGTTTGTTTGAGGGTTGGGTATTAAGTGGACCTGGGTTTGGGTGTATGTCACCGACCTGATATAAGTAGTTGCTTTATGATCAGTAGTATGTGGTTAATTGTATGTGCTATTTCTAAGTTGGATATGAATGATATTTTAGTAGTGTAAGATATAGTTATGTGGAATTTATGTATGTGCAGTATTGAGCTGTCTTGAAAAAGTGTGGGACTGATAGGAAAGTTTATGTGTGAGTTTGTCTTTATGGAACTATGTGTGGTATGGAATAAAGTGTTTTCCAGTGGAGTATGTGTGTGTGTGTGTGCATGTATACAAGTGATGTTTGTTAGGTATATAAGGGTTAGGAAGAGAAATCCTAAGGTGATCTGTGTTTTTGTGGAGTAGCAGTTTGGTATAAGCAATGCTATGGTTTATAGGTCGAGGTAGATGTGAAAGCATGGCTAGTTGCTGCTTTATGATTGTTTAAGCCAAAGAGCTAGATAGTGGGTGTGGATTGATTTAAGGAGTAGAGATTGCTGATTGATTTAAGGTGTGGTCAGGTGATGAGGGGTTAGAATAAAAGTAGGAGTACTGGGGTGGGTGGGAATTGGGGCAGGGTAGAGGAGTGGAGTGAGCCAAAGGCGAATGGAGCAGGGCCACCCAGACCACGAGAGTGGGAAGCCAATCTGTATACAGGGTCTGGGCAGAACAGTGAGAATGAAAAATGAATGGGGGTTACGTATTTCACAAGTTCACTACCAAATTCTCTTGTAACTTTAATTTGTTTCTTTTTTCTTTTGTCTTTTAGCGTAGAAGTATAGTTAATGAGACTATTAGATTAATAATTCAATCAAAATGGCTGTAACATTTTTCCAGAGTATAGTGGTATCAGTTGTTGCAAAAAAACAGAAAAAGAACACTTAACTTGCAGTGAGCACACTTCACAGAGAGGAAAGATGACTGCATAAGAGAAGTATTAGTGTGTTTTAAAGATGGCGCTGTTGTTATCAGGTCCTTATATAACTTCTGTCCTATGCATTCCTAGTGGGGGAGGAGGGTAGGGACTAATTGCAGGAGGAGTCCTGTGTGAGTGATTGACAGGTCTCTCAGCCAGATTCTGGAGGATGGCAAGTCAAACAAAAACAATCAATTGACTTAAACTGCAGGAAGTGATATGGAGAGAGTACCAAGAGAATAGATGAACTGCAGTTAAGTAAATGGCAGTACAGTTCAAGGGGGGAACTAAACTAGCACAAGTTAATTATGTCTGGTGTTACTTAATTTTGGAGTAGTGCAGTTTAGTTTGGAAGTGGATAGCTATTGCCATAGAAAAATAGTCTAATATTGACTGGTCACAGATAACTGGGGAAAAAGGCACAGATGGATGTAAATTTTGGCTTGTAACTCTGACAGACAGGTACAATATCCAACAGTGTGTCATCAACTAGTGCCTGAAATGGGGTCTTACAGGACTGGAGTTAGGAAAACTGGGCTAGCTAGACAGGCCTCTGCAAGTGTGCATGCTTTAGACAACAACAAAAAAAAACTCAGTATACAAAGGCATTAACACTAAGTCTTTATGTTGAAAGCTAAGACATACATTGCTTCTAATACGAAGAAAGGTCTTGATTGCTGAGAAGCCATTTTAATATTTTCCCTGGAATTGCACTTAAACTTAGCAATAGTACTATTCAAGTTTGGAGGGTGGGGGTGCACCTGCAGCCTAAGATGTTTAAGCAGCTGTAATGGAGAAAACAAAAAAGTATTTAGGAGACAACAGGTTTACAAGGCATAGAGCATTACAAACTGTTAGTAGCAGGCAGGAAGGGTATGGGTGTGAAAAATGATATACTGCCTTCTGTTGGTTTCTTGCTGTTACTTGCATTTACATGCACGCATACCAAAGTATATTTAACTATTTAGTGTGATCAACAAGTCTTATTACTGTATTGTACTAAGTACAATAAATACACGGAGACACTGCTTCAGTTAATACGCTTTCTATTACATTTTCCTTTCGGATCTACAAGAATGCAGCACAGATGCTGTCAACTCTCTATGACAAATTCCCAAAACTTGTTTACTGTTACACTCATATTTATACCAAAACGTCTGATATTTTTTCTCAGACTCTGATGTACAACATTTCTTTTTTTGTATAACAGTTTTCTTTTGTTCCCTTGTCCTTGGTCCTTTGTAGTTTGATGATCCATGGAAACTCATTCTTGCATTATCTGAAACGTGGTGTTCCAGCACTATCTGAAACTTGATGTTACATCTCTTTACATCATTGATGTCTTCCAGCTGCCATGTGCGCAGTTATTTTTACAGACTTTGTTTCTCAATAACATACTCCTTTATATGGATGCCAAAATCTAACTAAGCTATATATGCTTGCCAGCACACTTACTATTTTTCTGCATTTTACTATTACTAAATTAACCCTTTATATTTCATATAATTCTTGCAGCTTTTTATTCAAGCTAATAATCCTGCTAGCAACAGTTACTATTATTCTTTCAGGGGGGAGAGGTAGTTGGTAGCCAGAGCAGACGTTAGCTAACAGGCTAGTGAGAGAGCAGACAGCAGGGAGGTAGGAACAGGTTAGGTAAGTAGTTACAGGGAGAAAGAACAGACAGTACCATAACATAGAAATGCAATTATACTAGAATGCAGTAAATAACTGTTTCTACTGTATTCATACACAGTACAAGTCCACAACTATTTCTAAATAAAGTACTTGTAGCTTTGCAGTTAAGTCCAAGCAGCCTAACTGGAAAAATGCATTCTTGCATATATCATTTATCAAGCAGAAAACCTACTGTAAGAAAAAATAAATCAATAAAAAGCCTGTAAAATACAAACAAGTGGCTGTAACAAAAGCAAATAAAAAGACAGTATTACATTCTAAAAACTGCCTACATACAATCAGTTATTAATTCAATCAAACTGGATGTAACATTATTCCAGAGTACAGTGGTATCAGTTGCTGCAAAAAACAGAAAAAGAACATTTAACTTACAGTGAGCACACTTCACAGAGAGGGGAGATGACTGCAGAAGAGAAGTATTAGTGTGTTTTAAAAATGGCGCCATTTATACAACAATTATACAATTATAATTAGAACTATTATTATTATTATTATTATTATTATTATTATTATTATTGTTATAACAGTTATACAACTGATCACTATTGTTTGACTTCTTGTTTCCTATGTTATGTTTTCTAATGGAATATGAAACTGTGTCTGAATAGAGAGATTTTGTTTTATAGTCAGTTTGACTTTTTCACCTGATGCATTAAGTCACACAGCTTTATAACTTCAAATAAAGTACATTTTTGTACTATTAAGCTACCCACAGTCTCTGTTTTGTTATTACGTATTAATGCATAGCCTGACAAGTCTTTACTGGTAGAGCATACAGAATGATAGTACTACATTCCTTGTAACCAATAATGACCAAGGCATTTTTGGGGCTGTTTAGTAAGTACCGTGTATGTGAAGCATGAATAAATATGTCAGTTCAGTAATAAGAGCCCTACGTGTAAATAGTAACTGAGGTGCTCAGAATGGTGCAGCACTGTGGTACAAGTACACAACACATGAACATACTAGGCAAGCAATCACAGAGACCATACGATGTCTATATACACCTTTACACAGGTCCTGTTCAAGCACTTAGTGTTCACCTCCCAAATCAAGCAGGACTGTACATGATACCCCTGGTGTGTGAGGGAAAAAGGTGTAGAATTATCTTAGATATGAACATGTACAAAGTTAAAATAAAAGTGATAAAATGAGGAGGAGAGTGGACAATGTGAAGTCAAGAGCCTGTCAGTAGGGGCAGAGGCGTAAGACTATGAGCTGTTAATAAGCTGCTTCCTGTGATACAGAGTTTGATTCTGTCAGCCTTTACTTGCTTACTGTATGAAGTGAGCAAGTTACTTAATCACAGCATACTCTGGGTCAGTTGGAAAATTGCAATATGCTTCTCAGTGGTCTCATAGACTGCATGCCTTGTAACTACCTATGTTCACCTTCCTCAGAATGAAAACATTTTCCCATTAGCCAACATAAAATAATATAGTTTTTTCCCTCTCTAACTAAAACATATTTGAGGGGTGAAATAATCACTACATATTTTTTTTAATTAACCTCTTTCCTACATCCAACTGTCCAAAAAAAATCACCTTTGGCTAGATTCCAAAACAATTTGCTAAAGGGGAGCACACCACTTTAGCTGCGTGAACAATTTCTTACCTTTTGTGATGTCAGAAATTCACTGTCATTTTTTACCAATTTATTTATTAAGTGACCTTTCTTGGGCCATTTTCTATCATGCACCAAGCCATAAAAGCAAGGATAAATGCAATATATATATACGGCTATTGTTATTTGCGCAGTCAACCAGTATATTTTTTGGCAGCTTGGTAAAAATCAGCTTACAATGGGAAAACCCACACAGACACAAGGAGAACCTGCAAACTACACACAGACAGGTACTGAAGGTAGGCCTGAGCACCAGATATGGATCTATGAGGCAGAATCCCCAACAACTGAGCCATCTTGTGCCTGCAGCTGGAAAAGTTGTGAATGTGAAATGTGAATGATAATGTGTAGCATGCAAAACTGGTGAATGGTGCTCTATATGCAGCTTTGAAAAATACAACTGCTATGGCATTCCAACAAAAGGACAAGCAGAAAATAGCTGCATACAAAATGCAAAATGTAAAATATCAATGGAACATTCTTGTTGTTCCAGAGATTTTGTAGGATACTCGACCACCAAATTGTGAGGTGACAGGCACCCCAGTATCATTACTACCTGCTTCTCTGTGGGTACTCCCACCAGAAAGTGATAAGTAAATACAAACTGAAGACAGAGGCCTTTAGTGCTGCCTATGTCTCAAATATCTGCACCATATTATGGCACAGAACTTTTAAGGGACTTCCATGCTCCTTGAAACTAAAGTATGATTGCCACTAGTTATACTGGCATTTGGGACATTTTGGCACAATATGAATAATATCATAGGTGTGCTGAAGATTACTACCTCCCACACACTTGAAATAGTACTGAGCATCATTTGCTCCTAGACAGTGAACTATGTAAAGCTTGTGGAAAAATCTGCTGAGTGTCAAGCAGCCATGAAATCCTTCAGTGACCCAGCTCATGTACCCAGAGGTATTGGTGCTATCCATGCACCCATGTACCTATTAGTGACCTGTATGGAGGTGAATCAGACATCTGTGTCATAATTTAAAAAGTATGGCATTTTATCAACCGTCAAGGTGGTATCTTACTATATGTGCCATATCTCCATGTAGTGTGCATGACACAAACATATGAAAAATGCATTGACTACAGTAGATATTTGTACATGGTCAAATTTCAAATGGCAGTATAGTGAGTAAATGAAAAGGCAGTTGAAAACAACTATTAAAACTACAATACTGTAGTCTGGCAGGCAGCACAACATACGTTCCTAACAGAAAATATGTTTTCATTGTAAGTACTACTGGTTAACCACTTCTGTCATAGTTTATAACACTAGTCCACAACCCGCATACTGTTGCAAATGGAGCAATTTAAGGAAAAACACTGGTATATTATGGTAATTGAGCATGTGTTTAGACTACTAAATCTTGATTTTGATGTGTGAGCACATCGGGGTGTCCTCTAGCAGATACTCAAGATAACATCTTGGATGGTTATAGATTATTTCATGCTGCAAAACATCACAACCACCTCATATGCTGGCTTCCTCTTTGAGATGGCTGAGCTCTGCTAATACAACCTCAGATGTTAGAAAGCAAACATCAGTGAGAGGTAACCACAGAGACACTTTTTAAACTTAAAAAACAACAAACAGAGCAGGACACAACACCAGTAACCACTTAAATATTTAATATCAGTTGAGCGCTTTCGTCAGAAAAATAACCAACTTCTTCAGAACCAATTCAAATAAAATCACAGTAGCCTTAAATACACAAAAAAAGATCACATGACTTAATCATTCATTTGTGTTAACTCTTAAAAACCCAGAACATATTTCACTACATTTAAATACCCATTTGCCCCACATCTGTATTATAAAACCACACAACATCATTGTAAAACATGTCTAAAAGTCTACAACATATACTAAAGAAGTAATTGTTAACATCATTGTACATCTTAATATCTAAATAATTGTGTCCTTGTCATAAGATGTCTATAAAACTAACTCAGCTTTAAGCTTTAGTATACAGTTAATAGATGTAGTTTTATTGAGCCCAGGGGGTTCAGTAACATAACACTTTAGCTGCCACTTTAGCTCTTTCTGTTCCAGATATAAATCTGATGCACCCCTCGACCCAAATTAACTTTGTCTATAGCAGTGTATTTTAACTATGAGATGGATTGTTCTTTGTATGCTTGGCTAGTAAATTCCTATCATCATCCCTTGCTATATTATACTGATGTTGGTAAATTCTAGTTCTAAACTTAGTTTTAGTTTTCCCAGTATAAAAACTCTTGCATGTCTGGCACTAAGCAAGATAAACCAGACAGATACTATGACAATTGTACCTGTATTCCAATGTTAGAACACTCCATCTTGGTACCACCACTTCAGTTCCTTCCATGAGAAATATACATTGGTTGCACTGTCCACATTTGGACATACATCCAACTGGTGATTCTTTGAATGGTTTTTCAATGATAGCTTTAAAATACCTGCCTTTTTTATATATTACAACAGGGTTCTGCCCTACTTTGTTCATTTATTTATTTATCTTACATTTGTTGATCGGGTTAGTCTGACTGAGCTGTGAGGCCCATTTTCAGCAGAGACCCGGTGAAAAAAGCTCCACATTAGAATACAATATTCAATAAACAGAGAAAAATCTGCACAAATAAGGAATAATTAAATATACAATATATACATACAAGGTGAGTATAGTTTTACATAATAATATGACAAGGTGGTTGAGAGAAGAGCAGACCTAATACCAAATTATAAAACAACTATATATTAAAGCAATGTGCAATGAAGTGAAATAGAGGCTGTTAACATTTTGGCAAATTGCAGATTCTGTAAAGAAGAAAAGTAAAGAAATTAGTGTGTTAGAAGGGAGGGGTGAGGGGTGATTAAAGGCTAAGATAGGAGTAAGTTATGTTAATACCTGAAGGAAGGAGGATTTATGAGCTTATGTGAGAAGAGGGGAGGAGGTAAAAATGTCATTAGAGGTATGGGGGAGTAGTTAAGGAGGCTGAAAGCAGTGGCAGGACCATTGTGTTTTTAGGTAATCTCTGGTGGCTGTTTTGAATTATTTAGGATGTTTGAGGGATCTAATTTCTAAGGGGAGTTTGTTCCAGTTTATGGCAGGGTTATAGCTGTAAAGGTTGAGACCAGTTTTGGACTTAGGATTATATATTTGTAAATTAAATGGCTTCAGTGACAGTTCTTTTAATACATTCTAACACATTCTCATACGCATTCATTGACAGGACTGTTATACAGGTTGTTCCAGCACTTAATAGCTAATATATTCTGTCCAGTGTGATTTTATTGGCTTGTGTTAATAAGTAGAGTTCTGCATACTAAGTTTTGTTTTACTAAACAGTGGCGTTCATGTTGTATTATTTGTACAGTTGTATTTTGAATGCATTACTCTGTTCTTTAGTCTGATGAAGTTCCAATACAATAAAGGAACGAAAGCTAATCATACAAGCATTGGGTTTGTTCATTCATTTTAGTTTTATTTTTTTATTATTTTTTTTAGTAACAGAAGTTATTTTTATTAATAATTAATTCTCTTCTGGTATTTTTTGGTCTGTGTTTGTAATAGGTTTTGGTCAGAGCTGCTGAGAGACCTAGTTGGGGTGTATTTAGTGATGATAGGTGTTAGGCTAGGACAAAATGTTTGCTGGTAAAGAATTGAATGAATTATCTGTAACTGAGAGAGGAGGAGCTGATGGGGTAGTTCCAGCCAGTCTAAGTGTCTAAGAGAAAGACAGTGGTGAGAGCTATAAGTATGTTGTGCAGCAAATCTAGCCACCTTGTTGTAGGTTGATTCAAGTTTAGCTATGAGTGTGGTGTTCAGATCAGTAAAAATGTGACAGCTGTACATTAGGCTAGGAAGAAGGTAAGCATTAGAGAGACTTATTTTAGTATTGCTAGTTAAGCTGTGGTGGTGCAGCGGTAGCATTGTTGCCTCACAGCAAGTGGTTCTCCCGTTTGATTCTTGTCTGGAGTGCCTTCTGTGTGGAGTCTGCATGTTCTCTTCGTGGTCGTGGCATTCAAAAGACATGCGTGAATGGGCATGCCTTCATTGAAGGTTGGGCATTGGGCTGGCACCTTGGCATGGTAAAATCGACGGCCAATCATTAGCGGACCGGAGTTCCGCTGTGGTGACCCCTAACCGGGAAAAGTCAAAAGAAAAACAACAGCACCATTTTAGTATTGCTAGTTAAGTACTTTTTGTTGTGGTAAAGGAGTCAGAGTTTTTGATATGTCTTTTTAATACAGTTATACAGATGTAAATCAAACTTAAGTTTGTTGTCAGTTGTTACACCTAGCAGTTTATTTAGTGCTAGTTTTGGCAGTGATGGATGTGTTATTGAGGGACAGTATAGTAAAAGTTGATTTTAGATTAATGAGGTTTTTGGGGAGAAAGAGTAAGAGCTTACTTTTCTTAGGGTTGAGAATTAGAAGGTTGTCACAGAGCCAGAATTCTATGGAGTTAAAGGATATTAGTGTAGTAGTATGGAAGTCAGAGGGGGTGTTTGAAATGGTGATGACAGTAGAGTTGTCTGCATATTGTATAAGGGATGACTGGGAGCAGGAGGCATGTAAAAAAATGTGAAGATATTAAAAAGTAGTGGGCCAAGGATAGATCCTTGAGGAACTCCCATATTCACATGGAGGGGAGGAGACAGAGCTGAGAGCCATTTGACAGATTGTAGACAATCAGAGAGGTAGCTAGAGAACCATGTAATAGCAGATGAAGAGAAATTTAGATTTGATAGTTTGACCAGAAGAAGAGGATGGGAGACTGCATCAAATGCCTTTGAGAGGTCCAGGAATAGGCAAGAGACCAGTTTGTGGTTATCACGAGCCAGAGAGATTGTATTTATAAAAGAGATTAGTGCAGTAGTGGTACTATGATTAGGGCGAAAGCCATGCTAGGTAGGTGTAAGTAGATTTTCCTGAAGGAGGTATTGCATGACTTGTTTGTGTATACATTTTTACAATATTTTTGAAAGAAGGGACAGGATTGCAATAGACCTGAAACTAGTGATGTCAGTGGAGTTACCTCCTTATGAATAGGTAAGACGTAGAATCTTGTCCATAAGGAGGGGACATATGATTCAGAGATGGAACTGTTTATTAGGATAGACACAGTAAAAGCAAGGGCTTCAGCTGCAATCTGCAGGAAATAGGGGGGTAGACTGTCAGCTGAGGGAGAGCAGGGTTTAAGTTTTGAGAGTAAAGATTTAATATAGTAAGTAGGAACTGTTTTGAGAGTGAAAGTGTTAGAGGGGTTGGGTGAAGGAGAAGATTTGGAAGAGTTGTTAATATTTGTAGAGGGGAAGAAGTTAATCAGCTTAGATATAGATTCAATGAAGTAGGTGTTGAATAGGTCAGCTGTTTCTTCAAGTGTATTTTTTGGGCAGAGGTTAGGGGAGGAAGGGTTTCCAGGATGTAAAATGTGATTACTAGAGTTCCAGAATTTTTCTGGGTTTGTGCTTTGGGCAGAGAGGAGATTGGTGTAGAAGTCCTTTCTGTCTTTGTAGATATTTTTTTGCTAGGTTTCTAAGTTCTTTATATTTTTGCAATTGTATGGGCTCCTATATGGTCATATGGTCTCCATCTATTCTAAAAATGTTCCAGTTATGGTCTATTATCTTCTTGATGCCTTGAAAATGTACATAGTATAGGGTAGGACAATGGCCTTTTGAAAATTTCTAGTATTACTTATAGTAGATGTATCCCGTCACACACATAACCTTACCCATGCCCAATATAGGCATAAATGACCTCCTTGTCTCTTCCTTACAACTTCATCAAATATCCCCTCCAAGAAAGCATCAGAATATCCTCTATTGTGTAACATTTCCTTCCATATCAAACCCTGTTCACAAAACAAATTGTCAGAACTCACCATATGGGCCAATCTCACCAGTTGTCCTTTGACTAATGACTTTTTTTTTTTATGTATAGGGTGGTGGCTGTCAAAATGTAGAAGAGAATTAGAATATGTTGGTTTCCTGTGGAGGTTTGATTCAAACCTCTTGTCAATCTAATTTGTAATAATAGTGACATCTAAATAATGTACACTGTCTTCCTCTACCTCCACAGTAAACTTCAGAAAATTTTTACTGTTATTCAGATATTGCTGAAATAAATTTAATCTTTGTCTGTCTCCTTTCCAAAAAATTACTATGCCATCCAGGAAGCGGATGTATAATGACCAACACCTTGCATATTCCGAGTTAAGGATCATTTGTTCCTCCCACTATGCTAATACTATATTAGCAAATACTGGGCGCATATTGCCCTCATTGCTATCCCTGTTTTCTGCTGGAATAACTGATTCTCAAAGGGTATAAAATTATTTTCCAAGACAACCTCCATCAATGCAATAATTGTCATAATTTTGTTTTGTTCGAAACTTGAATATTTGCATAAGAAATCATAAAATAATTCCAAACCCTGTCCGTGTGGTATGACTGAAAACAAGTCACATATATCAATTGTTACAAACAATAAGTTATCTGAATAAATTTCATTAGATAACTCCTGCCAAGAATTCACAAGAATCTTTCTAGATGTATCTGTGCCCTGACTAAATTCCTTTTGTTTGTATGTCCACGTATTTTGTGGGGATATGTCTTGGATGCCTTGGCATTGACAATCGGCCTTAAAGCAGGTTCAAATACATTTTTGTGTATTTTTGGTATGCTGAAAATGGTGGGGGTCCTGGGGTATGATACTTTAAGATAGTCACATTCAGTTGGAGTAATCTGATCATTCAACACTAAATCATCCAACATTACTTCAATTCTATGGTAGGCAATGTTCATTTCGTTTACCGACACTTCCTCATAAACATCAGTAAATAATATGCCCAACATTTTGTTAATGTATTTATTCATATCCATAACCACCAGGCCTCCAACTTTGTCAGGCTTCATAATTCTTATGCCTTGATTAATTAATAACATCCTCTGTTGCCTAGTTAAGTTTGATTGAAAACTATTACTCCACCTATTGGATAGGTATGTTCTTATGTCTTTCTCACACATTTTTTCAAAAAGGTTCAATAGTGGATGTAAAAGAGGATTAAAAATACTTGGGTACTTATAACTATTTCCACTGACCATGTTTCGGTGATTGTCTTGAAATACAAACTCAAATTTACTTTCCTGACAAACATCTTAAACTGTATTAAAGATTCATCCATGTTCGCTTTTCTAGTGGGCACAAAAGTAAGACCTTTGTCATATAAATCTGCCCACTTCTCTGTTACATCAACATTGCTGTAGCTCTATATTTTAGAATCACTCATAGTGTTAGATACAATTCTACATCTGGAAGGTCCTTCTAACATCTGTAATTTCCCCCCTTTCCCCCTGCCCCTCCAGCTGGTTGATCCCCTCATCCAGTGATTCCCCCACACTTAGTGACTGTCTTCCCCATAGGTTTATTCCTGTCTCTGCCTCTGATTCATTAGTCACTCCGACCTCCTCAGAGACTGGAACTCTAAAGGGTCTTCCACATTTATTTCATCCAAACATTCAATTTCTCTATCATTTACTGCATTTCAGGTTGGGGGGGGGGGGGTCACTCCTAACATATGTATTGATGTTCTTCTTTTGGGGTGGGCTTGGGTAGGCTTTCCCTCATTCATAATCAATTTTATCCCTCAACAGTTTCTTTGCTTTTTATTGTTCAAGTCATTAATCTTTAGCTCAATGTACTTGAAAATAGCCATGTATTCATTTGTTTTATGCTGAAATATCAAGTCATTTTTAATTCTATTGTTGATAATGTCAGTAGAGTCTTTCAATAAATTCATTTGCCTGCCTGCCATTGTCCTTCACAAGTACTTCTATTAATTCACTCCCCTGTTTGTTAAATAGTTCTGTTAACTCACAGTGTAGTTCAGACCCGCTCATCAGTCCACTTAGGTATTTCCAGCTTGGGAGCCCCTTGGGCATGTGCTGTCTCCTTAGACATTCCCAAAAATATGAGTTTTCTAGCTGCAGTTTTCAGAACGTCATTGCTTTTTTGTATAAAATCCATAACTGGCTGTCCACTGTCCCCTAATCCACTTCCTGGCTTTCATGACTGAATGAATATTCATTTCTCACTTCTAACCAATCCCTGAGTGAGAATGGCTCATCAGACCCTGTCTCATAGGTTCATAGGTTCATAGGTAGGTGCTAGGCTATCGGCCCAAGGGCCTACGTAAGCCTAGCCAACAAGGTTCCCATGCTTACATCACCCAAGAAAGTTATTTTCCTGTGCCACTGTCGATCAGAGACACAGAAGTGATCCCCAGGGTGTATTTCCTATTTCCCATCCACTCATCAAAATATTTCTTGAAGAGTGCTAATGAAGAACTTTGCTTGACATAGATGGGTAGCCTGTTCCAGAGTATGGGAAGTCTCTGGGACAGGAATCTATCCCTCCAGCTTGTCCTGTTTATTGTGGTGACAAGGTTTAAGTCCCTAGAGCGTGCAGCTCGGAGGAACTGGGATTTCTTTAGGTGTAGCATGTCCAACAGCTCTGGGTTTGACATAGTTTTATATGTTAGGCAAGATCACCTCGGAGTAGGCGATATGCTATGGAGTAAAGCTGGAGTTTTTTGAGATGGTCAGTGTAGGGCATTTGTTTGAGGCCAGTAATCCTCTTTGTGAAGTACTTCTGTGGCCTTTCCAGCTGCTGCAGATGTCTTGTGAGGTACATTCCAAAAGGGGTGTTGTACTCTATAATGGGTCTAATGAGTGTCGAGTAGAGGGGAACAATGACCTCTTTTTTTCTGGATGAGAACCCTTTTATGATGAGGTGTGCCATGTGGAAGGACTTCCTGACTACTATGGCGATGTGACTATCAAAGAAGAGACTACTGTCCACCTGGGTCCCAAGGTCTCTTATCACACATTCGGTGTTAAGTAGATTGCTGCCTATGTGGTAGTTCATGGGTACAGAGTTTTTACCAAAGGGGATGACACTGCACTTTTTGGCATTGAGCTTAAGGCCATGGCTCTGACACCAGTCATCTGTCTCAGCGAGGCCCTTCTGTAGGATGTCCACATCATTTGAGGACTTGACTATGGCTCCTAGTTTGCAGTCATCTGCAAACTTCATTAGCCAGAGGCCTTCTGTGTTAGCCTGTACTTCAGAGAAGTAGATACTAAACAGGAGAGGTCCCAGGACAGAACCCTGTGGTACTCCACTTGTCACTGATTTGAGGTCAGATTTGGAGTCTGCAACTTTTACAGTGTGGGTTCTGTCAGTGAGCCAGTTGGCAACCCATCTTGTGATGTAGGGATTTATACCTAGTTTAGTGAGTTTAGCTATAATTCCAGAATGGGGGATGATGTCAAAAGCCTTGGCGAGGTCAAGATAGGCTGTGTAAACCACCTTACCCTCATCTACAGCTTTGGTGACTACCTCAAAGAAGTTGCTCAGGTTCAGGAGGTATGATCTGCTTTTCACAAACCCAAACTGGGTGGGATCCAGAGTTTAGAGGTTACCAATGTCTTTGTTTATGAGTTCCATGATGATACGTTCCCCTGGCTCGTCAGGCTATAGGTCGATAGTTCCCAGGATCAGTGGTGGCTCCCCCTTTGTGAAGTGGGATAACTGCTGCTGTGCACCATTCAGTGGGCACAAAGCCTGATGCTAGGCTATTATTAAACATGGTGCTTAAGTGGGGAGTCAGTTTATTCTGAAGTTCATGTAAAACACAGCCTGGGATCTTGTCCGGTCCCATGGATGCTGTGTTTTTGGCTTTAGAGAGTGCAGCTTTTACCTGCGTTGTTGTGATTACAGGGACTCTGCATTCTTCCTGTATAGATATGGGCCCTTTAGGGGGTGAGGGGGGGTAAAGTTAGCACTGAACCTATCTGCCAGGATGTTGGCAATATCAGTTGGTTCTGTAATTTTCGTGCCGTTGTGCTGTAACTCAGAGCAGATTTGGGTGTTGCCATCGAGATTCTTGACATAGCTATAGAATGCTTTGTGGTTGTCCTTAAAATTAGTGGCGATTTTGTTTTCATAGCTAGCTTTGGAGGATCTTACAAGGGATCTCAGCTTCTTACTGAGGCTTACAAGGGAGCTCCTCCACTCATGGGATTTTATTCTCTTTTGCAACAGTTTCTTCCTTCTGTTGTACAGTTTGTTTATGGCAGGGGACCACCAGATTGGCTTCCCTTTTTTGGAGGATAGCATCTTGGTTCTGTTTGGGATAGCATAATCCATTCACTCGTGTAAGTCCTTATAGAGTGCATTTGTGTAGGATTCAGAAGTTGTAACTGTATTGTCCATCTGCATGGGTGTCATGAAGTTCACCACTTCTGTCTTAAGAAACATGAAGTTGGCTTTGGAGAAATTGTTTACCGTGATTTCCTTAATGGGGGGGTGGGGGCGGGATGTGGATATCAAGGGTGATTAGCTTATATGGTCAGATCGGACCAACGAGGAGTTGACTTCAGGTGTGGAACATCAGTCACTCATGTTGGTAATGACTAGCTCTAGGATACTGTTGCCCCTGGTGGGGGTGTGGATAAGTTGATCCAGGGCATTGGAGTTTATGAATTCCAGAAAGCGTTGAGCTAAGGAGTTGGTACACGAGTAGTTTTCCCAGTTAATGGTGGGGTAATTGAAGTCACCCATTATTAGGGTGTTTGGTTGAACCCTAATATTTTTCAGTACATCAAGAAAAGAGTTGGAATCCTGGGGCATGGTGGGGGATCTGTAGCAAACTACAGTTTGGATTGCAGTTTTGCCCAGAGTTAGTTGCACTTGAATAACCTCGGATGCATTATGCTGAGCAACTAGCCTGGAGGTGTGGCTATCCTTAATGAATATGGTGTTTCGGTCCAGGTTACATGGCTGAAAAGTGTGGTATGAGTTATAGCCTGGTAGTGCAGGGGTGCTCCCTGGAGCCTTGAACCAGGTCTCAGTTATTGCACAGATATCGATGTTCTCCATTTTAAGGAGTGCCTTGTGTGAGTGCATTTTGATATTTAGACTTCTAGCATTGAGTAGCATTACCCTCAGTTTTTGCTTGCCTGTTCCTGTTACGGTGGTGAATTTGTCATTTGAACCTTGCCTAAAAAAGGCACTATAGGGGTAGCAAGAGCCTTAGCCAGTATCCGGAATCCCAGGGGTGACAGGTGCAGGCCATCTCTGGCAAAGTATCATGGTCTGTCGACCATGTCATCCCAAGCAGACAGATACTGGATCCCCTTAGAATGACATTGGTTAACCTCATTCTTCCTTCACCATTTTCATAGTTCCTAAATGTGCTGGTTACTGAACCTCTTAGGGAACCAATGGTTCTTTGTGCTGGAGTAATGGTGACATCCACACTTTCTTGCAAAAGAACATTCATTCCAACACGATTATTTACTGCTCCATTGGCAATGCTGGAACTCACAAGATTATCAGCGAGCTGCTGTGTTAACCCCTGTATTAAAGCTGTCATGTCACCTACAGAGGTAGCCAAATCCTTGCAGGAACAGTCCGTATGGTTACCAGTAGCATTCCCATACCCATTCGCCTCCATCAACAAGTTAACCACACAGACACTTTTTAAACTGAAAAAACAACAAACAGAGCCAGTAACTACTTAAATATTTAATATCAGTGGAGCACTTTCATCAGAAAAATAACCAACTTCTTCAGAATAAATTCAAATAAAATCATAGTAGCCTTAAATACACAAAACAGATCACATAACTTAATCAATCATTGTGTTAACTCTTAAAAACCCTTAACATATTTCACTACATTTAAATGCTTTTTATCAGTGAGAGGTAGATAATGGAATGCAAGACATTGCTGAGGACAAACAACAGGTGCATGTAGGAAGTAGATAACCCCACTATTCCCAGAAGCACCCATCCTATGAAAATAGAAGCCCTGGCTTTGATCCAGATGAACCAAGTTTGATTAGCATCCCAGGAGCTAGAGTAACTAGCCAGAGAGGGAAAGGAATGATGAGATGGAGACTGTTTGGCACATCTAGAGGTGACGGTTGGGATCATGTGTCCTTGGATGTGCACTGTGCCTACAGTCTGTTGAACAGAGATGCATGGAGGCATCTGCCTGCAAGTTGATCATGCAACAGAAGTCAGTGACAAGAGTTTATATTACTCAACTGCATGTTCAACCTTTGTGACCTGATCAGTATCACACAGAATGGCAGATGTTAAAAACGCCACCTGAAAGCTGCCAGGATGACTGCCTCACCACAATTTTACAATGTTTCAATGTAGGTGTATAACAATTGCTCTACGATGTAGATAGGCTATCCACAAGCTTATATTCTACTTCCTGCTCCTGGTGCCTACATTTGCCTGCTAAATTGTCTAAGGTATTCTAAGGCTGACAGGGCATTTGCTGACTGGAAGTGAAGAAGTAGTCAATTCCAAGTTGTAAAAATGCATGCCTGAAAGTAGTTATGTTTGAAGTTCTGGAGACTATTAGTAAAAGCAAATACTGATTTCTAATACCATTACAATGCTTGTAAAGGTTAGTACCAATCATAGCTAGCTTTTTCTCAGAAGAGATCAATCTTAATTTGTAAATTAAGTCATTCATGAGAAGGTTAATCTGAAAGATGTCTCATGTACATTAAATTAGAAATTCCACAGATTATTTTCATGCCGTATCTCTGAATGGTTCCACTTCATATCATCGAATTATCATTTAATCGAATTTCAAATCTTCGAGACCAAATCTTCGAAAACTCATTTCGTCGAAAACTCATATCATCGAATCTCAAATCATTGAAAACTATAAAGCAACAACAAATAACATTCAACAAAGTTTTTACTACATTTATGCAGGGGGGCAAGCCCCCCTGCACCCCCCCATGTGGGGAGGCTCCGCCCCCCCCCCGTAAATAAATATACCAACTCCAAGTTCGCACTACAGTGGGGAAAAAAGGTAATTTCCTAACCCCAACAGTTAATTTCCTAACAGTGTCTGGGATGTTATTTATAGTTGCTTTATAGTTTTCAATGATTTGAGATTCGATGATATGAGTTTTCAACAAAATGAGTTTTCGACGATTTGGTCTCGATGATTTGAAATTTGATGAAATGATAATTTGATGGTATGAAGTGGAACCCTCTGAATATATTAAGGTTGTAATAACCTCTTGCACAGTTTATCTACAAAGACCAGCATTTATTCAATAATTGATCCAACTAAGGCTTTGAAAAGGGGAATTAAGACTCTGTCAAGTCTTAAAGAAATAGAATTTAAAAAGTTTGAATTTTGGAAAAACACCATCTGATAATCTTACTGACACAGGCTGTATGATCAGGTTTGTGATCAGCTACAGTGCCTAAATCTCTTTTACATGTAACTATATCTAAAATACAGTCAATCAAAGCAGATAGATGCTCATAGCTCCTTAAGGGGAATTAAGGGATGTTAGTGGTCACAGCAGTGGCTTTATGGTTGGCCAGCATGTAGGAGAAAAACAGCTCAAAAATATATGTCCATGTACACACACACACAAATATATATATATATATATATATATATATATATATATATATATACACACACACACACACACACACTAGGAACAGAGAACCATGTGCTGTGTAAAAGGCACTGAAGAAGAACATGATAGATGTAGAAAGGGTATTACATTGATTTAACAAATACAGGATACACTGGAGCCATGTATGTCTTATGCACTAACCGTGTATGTCATTTATCATCAACTTAAAACCATAGAACAAGGTATGTGGCACAGTCATCATAATGCATACACAGGGCATACAGGACACACGAGGTAGCACATGTCAGATGGAGGGTATTTTATAGCAGGATGAGATACTGAACACAATTCCACTCCTGCTGATGACAGTATTTATGCCATGCAGCTAGAGATGGACCGTGTATACGGTCTAAACCTCTCCTACATTCCCCCAAATCAGGCTCATGTAACCAGGAGTGACAGGGTTGAATGCAGCACTGCAGAACCTTGGTGACAAAATGCAGGTTCTGCAGGTAAATTGTTGGATGTCACCACATCTGATCATGATAGGGATCCCTGGTAGATCTATATCACAGGATCTAGTGTCAACAATGCCTCTGCCAATGTCACACCAAAGTAATTACCCAGCATCCACATACAATGTCATGCCTCCTACTGACAATGTAACAGAGTGTAAAGGATTCAGCCGGATAAAATCACTTTAGCTAGAAGATCTAGGAGGCTCTCTCTGATACTGTGAGAGAAATAAAGCTGCTGCCAGTTACAAAGTTGTAGGTTCTGAAGAAAAGTTTATTTTTGGAAGTGTGAGAGATTGTGTACTTCATTAAGGTTGTGTGATTTGGCAATGTGGTTTTCAACTCTGATGACAAAGATAGGAAGGTGGCCACTCAGAGCATTAGACAGAGAGAGAGAGAGAGAGAGAGAGAGAGAGACATAGGAGAATATATTCTTAGGGGAAGAGGTGAATATCCAATCAAGTAAGGAACCTTTGTTGGTGTTGTTTATGTAGGGAGTGGGAGATGTAGTTAGTGGGATGAGGCCATAAAGGCTGGTGGCATTTTAAGGATAATTACAATTGACAGTCGATACTGAAATCTCCTAAATTTATCTTTTCTTCTTTGGCATAGAGCTGACCCATGATAGAAATTCTTCATTGCTTTTCACATTACACCAATCAGCCTTTGGCTGCTAAGATGAGGCCTCCTGCAGCAGATGACAAACACTGGACCAGTGAGATGGTTGAGACACATGATATGCCTATGCATATAATGGTTGTTCTGTATTTTCTTGATGATTGGTTCTAAAAGAATTGCTTGCTTGATAATGTTTAATAAAAATAAGGGATTTCTCAAGAATATTGTGCATTATGTGCACTTTTTTCTTCCTTCTCCAGTATTGTACAACTATGGAGTTAGTAAATATATATATATATATATATATATATATATATATATATATATATATATATAACTTCAGGGAGGGCACTTGTTTCAGTTAATGCAATTAATGCAAGATAATTTTCAGTTTTAAATGAAAGTAATCACCAAAGTGATTTCCTGGTGATCACAACTCAATCATTCACAGTATAACTGTGTAAGTACATGTACTTGTACGTAGACAACCCCAGCACCCTTTATCTTCCCCGGACAGCCATTGTTTGGACACTAACAGTAGGACTGGTGTGATGTGAAAATCAATGAAGAATTTCTGTTATGGGTCACGATATCTCTCAACTGTCCAGATTTTCGTAGAATGTCCAGATTTTTGCCTCATATTTTTTATCTGTTTCTCTTAAAACTATGGTTATCTGGCAAATCACTGGCAAATCATTGAGAAGTGAAGTCAGAAAATAATGGCAAACATTTGAGTTTCAGATTTCATATCTTTCAGAAAATTCATGCTAATGCAAAACCTGTTGTTTTATCAACTTTGTAAGTTTGTAAAAGCACTATTTAATCAAACACCACACCTCTCCCACCAGCCCCTCCATCACTAACAACACCTGTGCTTCTTCCCCTTTCTTATTGCAACCAACTTCTACCTCAGTCATAAAAAAAATCTAGTAAAACTAAAACCCACCACCCTAGCACCCAACTACCTCACCATCAAATATCTACAAATGACTGCCAGTGCTACATCCTATTCCATTTCCATACTGATAAACCACTCTGTCACAGAAGCATACACCCTAACACTATGGATACAAAGTTATATCCCACCACTATATAAAGGAGGAAATAGCTCCGAAATGAGTACTTCCCTATTGCTATCCTGTCCCCCTTATCTAAAATTCTTGAAAAAAGCAGTCAGACCCAGCTCTTCCAATAGATCACTAAAAATAACCTCCCTACCCCTCCTAACATGGCTTCTTCCTCATTATAGCACTACTACAGCCCTTCTACATTTCACTAATACTGTGAATACCCATAGGAATGAAGGTGGGCTAGTATCTGCCCTTTTTCTAGACTTTTCCAAAGCTTTTGACACAATCTCACACCCCATATTCCTACAGAAAATCTCAACTCTAAGATACGATGAAACCTCTATCACATGGTTTAATAGTTATCTTGCTAACAGATCACAGTTTGTAAAATGGCACAAAAACTTTTCCCTCTTTCTCTCAGTCTCCACAGGCATCCCCTGAGGGTCCATTCATGGTCCCATTCTTTTCAACATCTTCATTAATAACCACCCAGACATCTCCAAATCAGCAACAATAATCCAGTATGCTGATGACTCCACCCTCATATGTAGCACCCAAAACCTTGACAACTTGCAACAAATCACTCAAGAATCCTTCTCCTTCATTGGTTAACTGACACAACCTTTTTCTTAACCCTCCTAAAAAGCAAACTTATTTTCTTTACCACTAGACACCTCTCATCCCACAAACCCTCACTTCTCCACCCTGTCTCTCAGCAAATAATAAAATTGAAATCATCTCACATACTAAGCTGCTTGGCATCAAGATTGGCAATACCTTAAAACTTCACTGCCATATCCAACATGCAGTAAAGAAAACACAACAAAAATTGAGTTCTCTATACAGAGTCAAAACTGTCCTCAATGTCCAAAGCAAAACACAGTTAGCCTCTACCCTGCTTTTCCCAACTTCTCTAAGCAACCCCAATTATTACCAACTTACAAGTCTCTCAGCTCTGTAAATTCAAACAATGCTATCACAAAGTAGCAAAGTTTGTAGCAAATCACCCACAAAAATCTCACCACTGCCAAGAACTCAAAGAACTAAACTGGCTCGAATTAACCCACTTCATATTTTATTCCCAACTTTCGACTACTGATAACAATGTATCAATCTACAAATTGTCCATCTCTGTAACCTCTAATCCAGACGTAGAAACTAAATAGACCACTTTGTTCAACTCAGATGCTGCTCTTCCACATCAGTAAATCCAACAATACAGCTGGTGACAGTTCATTCTCAAACAATGTCACCAAAGCTTGGAGCACCATATCTATCTCTCTAAAAACAGAACATCTCAAATATTTTAAATGTACGCTAAAGTTATACCTGCAGAATGTCTGGTTCGGCCTCTGCACCAGCCCTGGATAAGTACCCCTACACTAAACTATAATTCCACACTTCTTCCTACCCTTCAACTATTCCCTCTCTCCTTCTTACAACCCTTTTTCTCTGTAATCCCACCCACTCACCATTACTACTACCCCCCCTCCCAATTTCCAGCACACTTCCTCCTTCTTGCATTCACCAACAGAATCGCCTTTTCCCGTCCAGCTTCACGTTCTTCACACGTTCATTCACTTCTCGTTCTCCTCCTTCTTTGTCAGCCTTTAGTCTACTATACCAAAAAAAAAAAAAAACTAAATCACAAAAGGATGCTGCTTTTATTAAACGATACGTCTATTTTATGCCTTTGTTATAAAACTGCTTACTGAAGTGTATGATGCTACTGATCCACTGAAAATATGTCTGGATATATACAATGTTACTGGCCCAGAGAAATTTATGTTTGTATATTGAATGTGCTCATCATCTTCCTTTGCTCACAACAACGTGTTCTTCTCTTGTTGCATTATCTACAATGACTCCATTACTATGCAGACTTTTCAAAATAGTATTGAATGACTTTTTCTATACAATTTACAAAGCATCCTTATTCACTAGACTATGTATACACTTGTAAAATGCTTTTTTTTCTATATTGTGTATAATCTTTAATTTGTATCATTTGGAGCTTTTCTTCCCCTGGTCCTCTGCTGTTAAGGAAACTCTTTGCCTAGTCAGACTTTTCCCAGTCAATAAATAAATAAATAAACAGCCCCCATCATATCTCCTCCATATAGCATCTGGATGAAGAGTCCAGATGAATCTATGTGCCCTCCATTTTCACCATGCCTAACACCACAGAAGATACCTGAGAGATGGCTGGCAGCCACATGTGGCATGTAAGTGGCTTTACCCTGCATGTCTGAAACATTATGCAGCGCTGACCTCATTAGCAAACTTGTTAACACTGAACTACCCATGTGCAGATTTACTTGGCATATTAGCAGCAGAACTGATATTAGCAGCAAAACTGATAACTTAGTACATAAGATTAAGGTTGAGAACGACTAATGAGCTTTATCTTACAGCCCTGAGTTTGATTTATTCAATATCCATTTGGCTGCTGTGTGATTCTGAGCAAATTGCTGCTCACTGATCCCACTGAAAACATATGCTTATACCTAATGGGTTTTACCTAGTTAACTAAAAAAAACAGTCAGCATTACTGTATGTGTGTTCAGTAAGTGCCTTTCCAGAATCTGCAGTACTCAGTGGTATCTGGAAAAAACAACACAGAAACATAACAATTTTTAATTAGCAGCTATATGTCCTGCACCAGGATGGAAGGTTCTATGAGTGATCCTCATACACACACACACACACACACACACACACACACACACGCACACACGCACACACACACACACACACACACACACACACACACACACACACACACACTTGGACATGGACCTCTTAAGTGACACTGAGATTGCAGAACATCCCTGATGTAGCCACTTACTTTTTCCTGCTCTCATAAATCACAGATATTTACAGTCAGTCAATAATGCCAGACAGAGTTTCATTCTTATTGGTCAGAAACTGCATGTAGCTTTATTAATTTTTTAAGTCACTCGGACTAATATTTAGATATTCTCCCTAGTGTTTTCTAATGTTCCACCCATGTACGTCTAGAAGGAGGTAAGGCAGACCCCCCCCCCCACACACACACACACACACACCACCATCCCTCTCAACTGTCCCTGATTTTACAGAAACTCTCTGATATTGCCTCATAGATCTGCTGTGTCCTTCATGACTTACTGACTACTACAGCCAGAAGTAAAACCTTTTGTTCTGTTAAATTAAGTGGAGTAATACTAAAGACTGACCCTGGTGCACACAAACAGACAGTGTTCAAACACTCGTCCATTTACCTACTTAACTGAATAAACTACTTGAAACTTCAGCAAGGCATCTTTATTCTTTCCACAGGGAGGGTATTAGGGAAAGAGTCTCCTACATCTGCTAGCCAAAGTGATTTTATGTGGACTAATTCTTTATACTCTGTTTCTTCTTAATCCTGTTACTCTCTGGGTCACAGGTGGGATACCAGACCTGACTCAAGCATTCTGAATTACCACTTTTTCCATTGACTACAATGGGGGACAACTGTTTTTTTTTTTTTTTGGTAAGCAATGGTGATTTATGCAGGCATTTCCAAGGGAAAGCACATGACTAGTTAGCATAGTCCTCTCCCCAGAATTCCTCATTAACATGTAGCATGACTGTGAGACAACCCACTCTGGTGATCCTATAAACCATGTAGGATCACTGTGGTGGTCCTGTCTCTGAATCAGAAAGGACCATGGCCAGTGGTAGTAGTACTCCATATTAGGTGTTACCACTGGTGAAGGCCTTATCTGAATCTTTACCATCATTAAGCCCTAGTGTAACATATGCATTTAACAAGGCCATGTCAAACCCAGATTTGATGAATATGCTTCACCTCAAAAAATCTAGATCCATCAGAGCCACAAGGGCGGGAGACTTAAACCACGACACGGCTATTAATAGGACGTGCTGGAGGGATAGATTCATCACCCAAAGACTCCCTATGCTGTGGAACAAAATCCCGGTACATGTGAGGCAGAGCACCTCGCTGGCCTTGTTCAAGAGAAATCTTGACCAATGGATGGGAGATCGCAGATATACCCCAGGGATTACCTCAGTGTCACTGCTCAACAGAGGCACAGCAAAATAATGGGTATAGTTCCCCATACTAAAGGGGTGGCGTAAGCCACAAAACGATGGGCTAGGCTTGTAAATGCCCTCGGGCAGATAGCCTAGTATGAACCTATGAACCTATGAACCTATGAACAATATTTGTCACTATGTTGTTGTTGTTGTTGTTGTTGTTTTAACTCTTCTAAATCCAAAGTATTTCTTTGTTGTCATTCCTAAATCCTAGTTCAAGTGTATCCAGACTAAAAAATTATTTTTTTTGTATTTTACACAGACTATCACATATATGTAAAGTGTATTGTTTTAATTTTTGTTTTGTTTTACTAGAATATAGATGTGGGTATATTCTGCATTATGCATTCTAGGCATTCTATCTGTATAAAATGCAGTATAGCCTTAACATTGAGAGACATAAATTACATTTACAGATTTTCCAAGTAAACAACAGAGTAAGTGGCACCTTCCATAATGATTCACAGATTAGCTATTTGAAGGCCTCTGAGTTCTATCACCATTCATGCATTAACAGTACATTTTCTCAGGCTGAGCTTCCTTTCTCCAGAAGGGTTATATACATCAGTCTCAGAGTAAAGTTGTGGATGCCCAATCAGTCACCTAGGTTATTTTTAAAGGAAGATAGAGAGTTGCACTGCTTAACATGTAGGTGCACTTTATTCCAGATATTTTCAAGGCAACGGGTTATGAACATGTCTCACTGCAGTGTTTCATTTATCTGTAAGTGAAGATGTAAATCCCTGTTTCTAGTATTAGTGGAAATACTGGACTTCTGGAGAAACAAGATGTCCAGGACAAATGAGTCTCTAAAAGCACAGTAAGACAGAGATCTCTTCTCAAAGGTCTAGAAAACTCTGGATAATGGGATAGAGCTTTCAGCCTCTATTGGTAGCTCTGGGACTTTAGGCCTTTGATCTTTTTGGTTAGCAACCTTTGGGGTCTTTCTAATTGTCACATATGCTTAGTGAGATACATCCTGAAGGGGCCATTGTACTCAATAAGTGGACTGATCAATGCAGAGTAAGAGTGATTATAGCAATAACCCACGCCTGGGTGTGGGTAATGCTGGATTTACCCTCGCCCTCGGGACCAAACAAAGCCAACCATGGGTAAATCCAGCATTACCCACACCCAGAAGTGGGTTATTGCTATTATACAATGACATTATTTAAGAAAAGAAATAATTACTTTTCTTAAATAATGGCATTGTATAATGCCTCTTTACTGCCCTTCCGCAGCTGTCTGGTATTCTGCGGCAGTTCTGATGTACTGCGCATGCCTATGCAGTACATCAGAGCTGTGGGCAAAAGCAACGGAGAACGCAAGATCTCCGTTACTTTTTTTTACTGTTTCAGTATGTTAAATGGGTTTAACATAGCGAGACAGCTTTAAAATAAGCAACGGAAATCTCTGTTGCTTATTGTAAAGCTGTCTCGCTATGTTAAACCCATTTAACATAGCGAATAAAAGCAACGGAGATCTTGCGATCTCCGTTGCTTTTTTTTTTTTAAACTGTCTCGCTATGTTAAATGGGTTTAACATAGCGAGACAGCTTTAAAATAAGCAACGGATATCTCCGTTGCTTATTTTAAAGCTGTCTCGCTATGTTAAACCCATTTAATATAGCGAGACAGCTTTTGCGATCTCCGTTGCTTTTTACACACTGTGTCGCTATGTTAAAGGAGTTTAACATAGCAAGACAGCTTTAAAAAAAGCAACGGAGATCTCCATTGCTTTTTTTAAACCTGTGTCGCTATGTTAAACTCTTTTAACATAGCGAGATTAGTATTATACTAACGGAAAAAGTCCGGGCGACCGGACCTTTTTCCGTTAGTATATTGAGGGATTTACAACGGGCACGCTGGTTGGGCTGGCCAATCAGCGTGCACGTTTTAGGGGAGGAATTGTATAATACCTCTTTTAGACCTTCATGATATTCCTTTGACAATTAGCTAAGGTAAATAAAGGGATTTCCTTACCACTGTTGTTACATAATGGTCAAAAACAGGGAGGGATCTATCAGCTCAGTACATAGGTCCCTGACTACATTTGTGTTCTGTAATGGTGTGTTTTTTATATAATATGCTGGCTGGGTTGTCTACCAAAAGTGATGATGAGTCCATTTTTCATACACCAAGAGTTTACTAGGGAGAGTTTATTTTGGAAAGTATGGAGTTCGTAGGGTGACAGCATTGACCCTCAGCTTGCTGTTGTCTGCAAACTTTGTTAAACAAGAAGTCTATGCTTTCTGCTTAGAGATCTGAGAAGTAAATAAAAAAGGGAGGTGCCGGCCTTGAGCCCTGAGAAACATCACTGGTCACTATCATACTTTCTAATAAGGCACTTGCAACTTGCACTGTGTGGGTTCTGTAGTGAAACCAGTTTACTATTCATCTAATCCCATAGCATTTATGTTTTGTATAATTCCAGCACTGGGAATGGTGACTAAGACTTTGGTCACATCACTGCAATAAGATTCACATTTCAAAAAGCAAGCTGTTGGTGGTCAAATCTAATAAGATTCTTGATAAGGTGAGTTCTAATATGTTGCATGGGTTTGCAGATGAGGTTAGTAAGACCAATAGTCTGTAATTACCAAGATCAGTTACAAGGCCACCCTTACGGTGGGGCATCACCACTAAAGTATACTACTCATCAGAGTTAAAACCAGTACCTAAACTTAGGTTTAACAGTTTAAGGATTGTGTCTGTAAGGGCAAGTTTAATTCTATTAATTAAACAATATGGTATATTGTCAGGTTGTATAATGAAAGTATTTTTGGTCTTTGTTAGAATTTTCAGTAAATTATCTTTACATGTAATGAGTGACTAAGGGATTCAACTATTTCAGTAATTTGAACAGAAGTCTGGGGTGTGATGTTGGCTCTAAATTTGTTTGCAAGGAAGCTAGCAATGTAATGTAATGGAGGCATCATTATCAATAAGTTCAGAGCAATATTCTGTGTTATTTTTAGTTTTCTAACTTAGCTAAAGAAGGATTTATTATGTTTGTGTTCAGAGGTCAGCCTAAGTTCATAGGTTCCTTTAGTGGCCCTGATAGCATTTTTATTTGTAAAACTTTTGATATTATCCTTGAAAAGAATGAATTAAGAATGAACTGAACATTTATCTCTAAGCAAATCACTTACCAGATACTGCTCCTGGGTTGCTCCTAAAAAGGAGCACTTGTGTCCAGGGGCTTACTCAGTTATCATATGAATAAACATTTAAATGTCCCTTGCCTTTTAGAACTAACTACATTTTCTCTCTCTGCTAAATTATTCTTTAAGTTTCTCCAACTTGTAATACTATAAAATGTAGTTTCCCCCACAACCTTTAACATTTCTGGAACTGAACTGGGAGTGTTTACTCAAAATTAACCTTCTTATATTATCAGAATCAACTTTATGTGTAAAGCACTGTCTTGGTCTACCTGGCTGCCTCCGTCACAACAGTTTTCTCCTTGCAACATTGCCATCTTGTGGAACTCTGATATCATTACATCCATTTATGGTTCCAACAATTATTTCCTCAGCTATTTCCAAAGGATAGTTTCCTATCAAAAATCTGTATTTTAATTTTCCCATTTCTAGTAGTGTATCACTTTATCCTCAGTAATCCTTGAAACTCCCACTGTTTGTTAATATATTTTATTATAAATATTCAAGGTGCATAGTATCAAAATAGTATTACTACTTGTCAGTAATCTCTCTGTTCTCAAATCTTTATAAATATGAAGACCTAAAAAATAATTAATGTCTCACTGATAGCTTCAGAGACTGCAAGAAAACATGTCATAGTATTCCACATTGCAAGAAACAGCTGCAACTAATCTAAAGATCTATTCCATACAATCTGCATGGTATGTATAAAGTGCCTGTAATACATAACATTATGAAATGTTTCACATGTATAAACATGCTTCTCACTATAGCTATTCTCTCACTGGCCCTTTTGCTGCTTCTTCTTGGTCATCGTTATATCCATCCTTCCACAAGCCCCTTTCTGCCATTTTTGCACATTGGGTCAGGGTGTCACTTCAAAAGTGATGATCATCTAGAGCCAAGGTTCACACCACTAGGTGGTTCCCCTACCATACTTATTCTTCTGCACCACACACACTTACACCTATGGCCAATTTCAAGTGTCCAATATGCCTACTGCATGCCTTTGGAATGTGGGAAGAAACCACAGCACCCAGAGGAAACCCATGTGAACACAGGGAAGATTGCAGACAACACACAAAAGGCACTACCACCAAGAACTGAACTGAAGAACCTCTTGCTATGATGCAACAACTTTATCCTCTGTGCCTTTTGCTTACAGTATATTATACACCATTTGTATTAATAGCCTTGAATCTGAGCTGCTTGGCTAAAATGGGTCATTTTAATAGTGCTAAAATACAGTGACCACCACAATAAAATCCTTTTAGCACAGTAGTGTAATATAATTGAACTTACACCCACTGCAGCTCAGATGGCAAGTTCAAAATACAGACTAGGAAAGCTTATAACACTCACAATTTGTCACTATAAACTATCCTTTTTTTAATATAGTTCTATTAATGACATTTAACAAATGTATGAAAATGTTAGAAAAGATGGCTGTCTTAAAATGCAACTACTAAATGACATTATGATAAAAGTTCGGTCTAAGCAAGAAATCCAGTTTTATTCTTCTTTTAAGAAAAAAAAAGTTGCATCTGAGTCTTGGTTTTCAAACCTGAAAAAATAATACCATAAAAGTATTCGTAAAAAGTGATGCTAGCACACCCAGTTCTAAATCATCCATGGAGTTCAGTGGGTACACAATTGTTCTGATCTAAAACAGTGGTTTATCTCATAATTATGAAGTATTTCTTGATATGACTGAGTTCTTGGTTATGCTCCTTCCTCTCCCTAAAATAATCAAACCAACAGACACAAGTGCAAATCTAATTAGTACAATAAAGTCTACTTGAAAGACAGAGGATAGTTACATTCTCATATCTGACACACATCAGGAATTCAAATTATGTTTGTATGAGTGGTAATTTATACATATAACATCCAGTCCACACAGTCTGGAATCTTATAGGCAAGTGGAAATAATTATCCGAGCACTACACAATCTCAAGAGAAGGAGGACTGTAGAAAAAGTTATGCTGATCGGACTGCTCCCCCCAGCAGCAAGTCTAATCAGCTAAACTGTTAATTGACAAAAGGCTGAAAAGCAGATTACCTACTTCAACTACTTTACTAATGCCTAATGCCAAAAAATCAACACAAAGTAAAGAAATGCTACTAAGAAATCAGCACAAACAAAAATATTAGTATAACAGAAACTACAAAATGGTATGAGATTTACAGCCAAAAGACAAAGTAAAAATATAACATCCACAGTAGAGCTCTCAGCTGTTAGTAAAGCAGCTAAATCAAGATCTTTTGTAATTTTTACAGTAGATGATAAGCTTTATAAAACAAACTGCAAATAATCTTACAAGAAATATTTGTCAAAAATAAAGTTACTGATGGGGATCAGTCTTTTTACTAGAAAGGGTATGAAAACTGTGATGTTCAAGAGTTGCAGAGACAGACTACTGAAGTTGTATTACCAAATAAAGCCATTTTGCAGTAAGAAATGCCTCAAAGGGAGTTCTGTATAAGCATCTCTGTTGAATTCTTCATCTCTAGTAGTCTGTTAAAGGTGAGAAAGGTATGGACTATTCCAAACATAAGTATGAAAACACAGATGTATGTATGGACTGCTCTAGAGTTATATATAATCTAAGGGTGAAAAACTTAATTCATTAAAATATGTTTTTAAATATGTACAAATGATTACATTTAATGTACATAGCATATGACATGCTTTGATCAATGAGAAGATTAACTTAATCGGTGTAATGCAAAAAGTACCACAACATAGTTAAGTATTTTATGGCTTTTAGATAGGAGCTGTTGTAATGGGCTACCCACAGTGATTTACATGATTTGCATGTCATATAGACCTCGTATACATTAAACTACTTTTCCTCTCTCTATGTGTTATTAATCCATCTGACATGACAGACATTAACCTTTTTTCTAATAGCATTTCTTTTTTTATTTTTATGTGCATAAGTATTCCTGGAGAGGTTTTGCTGGACTTACTGCTGGCCACAGTGTGTTCTTCTTCTGATCACCTGTTAAACTTGTATGCATGCTACAGGCACCCATCTCATGGTGTCACTTTGGACACTCCCATAGTGCTCCACTTTCATGATGAACTAGGGTGCTGTATGCTTCATTCACATATATATTCCTGTTTCTAAGATTGTACTTTACTGCCTGTATGCTTCATTCATATATATAGATTCCTGTTTCCAAGATTGTACTCCACTGCCATATGGGAGTATTCTTTTAGACAACCTTAAATTATTATAAGTACTGGAGCCAGCAATGGGGTGGTGTTGACCAGTGTCAAACATCGTAGGTTTCACTTTATTCTCTGACTTTCTCCTTTTGTGTACTTTGCTGTTGTATCATTCTGAATGCCTCCCAAATGCTGAGTTAGCTGCCACTCATCACTGATTCACTGATTACTTTGTGTTGTAATGACTGGGAGTCCCCTGCTAACCAGCACCTATAGCACATTATTTGCATTGTTCACCTTTCTGCAGTTTAGGAAATATTTGCTTTATCATTTGTTTAGTGCAACTGAACTGAATTGTGCTTTTTTTACACTGTGATTCTTTTAATCATATGGTACAGCTCACTTGCACTGTTTTTCCCTATGCTTTAAAGGGAGGAACTACAAATGTTTTTAATTGTATATTTTAGTAGGTGCTCCTGCCCTTAGTATAGGATGAATGGGGCTATTTCCCCAGGCACACAGTGCTACTGGTACAAACAGACACTTAGTTCAGCATTTCTTTTTTTTTTTTTTTTGCTCTGGATTGGCAGTCATACTACCAATTGTACATTTTTTGTTGTTCGCTTGAGAGTTGGGTGGTTATGGATTTGGTGTGGTATGATTGGCTTGGTCAGCCTCCTACTGTAATCTGAAGACTTTTTTCTGTTGAGAGCTGGTGGGTGGGCATGGATTTGTTGAGATATGATTGGCTGAGTTACTGTAGGAAGCCAAACAGCCTATGATTTAATAGTTTAGCATAAACTCCACAAAATAAAAGGATGCTCCCTTGCCCTTAAGGCTATGTACTCATCTGTATTTCTTTAGATTTCCAGGCCATTTAGAGTGCATACACTATTTTCAAGGACACTAGATGTGCATGTTACCAAGATTAAAATAATGCTTCCAAACACCTGAAACTAAGAACCTTATCTATTTTTCTTAGGAGTCCCAGGGAACTTAAATTGCATACTTTACCTTTCAAGGACAGTGCATGTGCAAAGTCTATACAACACCATCCAATTTAATAATTTAGCCTAGGTAAGAGCTGTTCCTTTGTATCCATGGTACCACTAGTACTTACACTAACAGTACTACCACTGATACATTTGGAGGGTCTTCAGCCCTCCTTTGTCCTTTCCCACTATTTGTCCTACTTCAGTTGTATCTAGTTTTATCTTCTTCTCTTCTTAGAGTGTCCTTTTGATTTATATGACCACACATTATCCATTTTCTGCCAATTTTTTCTCTTCCCTCTCTCTCTCTCCCTCTGCTAATGCACACTCCTTCTCAGGTCTGCAGACTCCCCTGTAGCATGGCATCCTTCAGTCACACTCACTGTCTCTTTACTGACCATTTCCTTGATAAACATGTGCATGTGAGCCTGCTACACTACCCCATTCCCTCCATCCCATATCATTACATTTATCTGCTCTGAAACATACCTGTATCGGTCCAGTCCCGGATCTCCATATCACCAACGCTACACCACAATTCACAAAGACTACAGCCACAACCTGACACTCTTTGCCTTTCCATTCATACCTTTACCCTAGCTCTCACATCCATATGATCATGCTTGCAGCCTCCAGGTCACACCCCCTTCATAGTTATTCATCCCTAGATATCATTCTTTAAAACTATAGCCTATACTATAACAGCATCTCAACCCTATACAAGCTACACCACATATGAAACAAGTTAAAAAGAACAGTGGGTTCCCTTTCATATATAATGCTATTATTCCACACAATTCTTCTCTGTCTATGCCTATGCCTCAGGTGCAGTATTAAGTAATTATATTCTCCTTACCTAAACTCTGCACCACTTAACCATTCTAAAAATGTATTAAAATTTGCCCTTCTCTCTATAATGTCAATGTGCCTATTCATGTTGTAGTCCTCACCCAGAAATAACTACATACACATATTATCATCCTTTATCATTTTCTAGTTGCCCGTCCTTTCTAAACAAAAGTTAACTAAACTCTGCCTTCTGGTTATAAATCATACTAGACATGGAAACATTCATAAAAGCCAAAGTCAATTTATAACTAATAATGTCCCATCCTGCAGCAAGTCAGTTGGAATAGTAATAATTGCAGTGCTAATGATAAATGGTCACATCTTGAATCTTGGTTGTTTACAAAAAACTAGATATTACTATAACAAAGACATGGCTCCAGGACAAATTCTCCTTATCTGGCTCTATTCAGAATAACCACTACCTTCTCTGTGACAAAAGATATGGTGTTTGAATAGGAGACAATACAACTTTGCTAAAAACAAGTCCATATCAGATCTAAAATTTACCACCTCTAGCTTCTCTTCTCATGGTTTTCTAAAACTAATTATACACCACAGTCATTGCAGGAAATCACAAATAAATCAACATAGGGGGTGTATATATCCCCACCTTCCACCTTGCCACTACTTGACAATACTGATGAAATGTATGTGGCCTACAACTCACCTCAGAAACACTATTCTAATCGGTAATTTCAGCACCAATATCTCTGGCCCTTCCAATCCCCACCTAAAAGGACTTCTTAAATATATTGGCCTTACACTACTAATGAATGAATTTACCAGGCCAAACATATCATAAAGAACAGACTCAACCCTAACCCTAAACTTAATTCTTACTTCTATTCCTCATAATGTACTAGGTACCTTATTCATCCACACATGACTGAACATTCCCCAGTTATATCAAACCTAGATGTTCATTCAAACCTCAATCTCCTCTCTTTGCAACAAATTGCCCCTTCCCTGAGGACATGAAGCTGTATTAACGTCACATTTATAGGGAACTGACTGAAGTCTTCTCTTTAGTGCCAGTTGCCCTAATGCTGCCTACTCCTGCTCTGAATCATTTGTTTCTAGTATTCACAACCCCCTCTTTCCAACAAAGAAAAGAAGAATAAAAGGCAATACTTATCCCTGTTTAACTTAAATATAATCTCTCATCAATAAAAGTAGATATGGACTATATAATTGGAAAGAAATGCCTCAAAACAATATATTATGTAGCAACTGTCTGAATTTAAGAAAAAAAAATTAGAGTATCCACTAAATCTGCCAAAGCAGCATATCTCAGAAACAGACAGACTGATTCGGCATCCCCTCTTTGCCTCTTCTTGCTTGCCATAAAAGACCTAACTAGCAAAAATAATGTATTCTTTATCAGGACCTTCTTCCCTTACCATTTATTCATCTCCCAATAGTTCCAAAGAATATCTTCTCTCAAAATCCATCCCAAGTCTAAGCAATGCTACTATTCCCACCATTACACCAAGCACTGATTTCCAACATTCTATTTTAAAAATACCTCTCACAAAGCTGTCCTCAAACTCATGAACAAACTTGATAAAATTGCTTCCTCCAAATGCAGTATACCTCATCCTGCCTTCCTAAAAATATGACAACCCCGAAAATAGCAAAACCATTTCCCCACATTTATGACCTTTCTGTAGCCACTAGACTACTTCCCAATCAGTTCAAACATGGTCACCTAATCCCTCTGCCCAAACCTCATAGTCTCAATGCACCTCATAACTACAAATCAGTCTCCAATCTCTGCTCCCCCACATCAAATATAATTTGGAAAACTAACCTATCAGCAGCTAATCAAGCATATTAATAAACAAAATCTAGTTGCAGATAACCAGCATGGATTTAGAGTTGGTTCTAGTACCATAACAGCACTCCATACTGTCACTAAGTCCTTTTGCTTCTGCATCACTAGTAGCCTCCTTACATGTGATCTTTTCATTGACATGACTAGTTCCTTTGACACTGTAAACCACAATCAAAAAAGCAGAAGCATTAAATATCTCCACTGTACTACACTGGTTCTCTTACTACATACACAGCCAAAGCATACAGGTAAGCAGTGGCCCAAACCTATCAAGTACACAAATTCTCACACCAGGTGTCTCCCAGTGTTCCACCCTTTGTCTAATAATTCTAAAAAACTTAATCTCAAATCTCTCAAACCAACAATGTACACAGATCACTTACTCATCCTAGATTTAGGCAAAACCGCCACTCCTTAACAAACTAAGCTGCACATTTACAACACTATGGCATTAAATAACCAAACAATTAGCTTACTATCAACACCAGAAAAAAACTGCCTGTATGACTTTTTGTACTAATAAAAAACGTCAGCAGCTATGCCGGATCAGTGTAACTGATCTGCTGGGTGATGCTGTCTCACAAGTATCAAAACATAAATACAATGGTCTAAACCTAAACTCAGCTCTACCACCTTTCCCCCATATTGTGCTTATAGTTCTTAGATGATGGAAATTATGTTATAAAATAACAAATGTATTACTTCTTGAATCAAGGATGACCACAAATCTGTTACTTCTTGAATCAAAAACGATGACTAAAAAGGTCACACAGGAAAACCAACTGGTCAAAAAACACAAAAAGAAAAATCTAGCAAAGCTAGACTTTCCACTATGCAATACCTTAAACCTCTTGTATCAGAGGCAACATGGGATATATGCAACCCTAATTTGCATATATCCCATGCTGACAACGTTCCACATAATAAATATACACTCTATGACACTCTGTATTAAACCATAAACGCTATTGAACACACGCGTTTTCATCTGTTTAAATCAGACTTCATCAGATGAACCATGAATATGACTACACTCCTTTTATAACCTGACCAATGAAATCAATTAATGAACATAATTTAGACAATTAACAATGTTATAATTGCATTTAATACTTGCTTGAGTGAATATACTTCCCTACCACATGAAAAACAATCTTTCATTAAAAAATAAATAAATAGATAAATACTTTTCCAATAATTAATATGGTTTTATTCCCTTACATTTATAAAAAATCAAAAATGTCTATGTAAATAAATATATCCAGTTAAAATTCTATAATATTCAACTGCCCTCTAGTGGAAATTCATATTATTGTCCTGGTAACATTCTAAATTAAAAACCTTTAAATAAAATGCCCTTTTGAATTGTTTAAAACCACTAATTTGATGTTATAAAATTTATAGAAATACAATGTTAAAAAATATGTAAAAAAAATGTATAAAAATGTATAAAAAATTGTTCTGCATAAATCAATTTTTGAAATTGCAAAATATTGTTATAGCTTAGCTGCCCTTAATTTCAGAATCGGTATAATACTTGTGTATTCATTCAACCCTGGTGGGTTGTATGCTTCCAATGTTACCTGCCACCAAAGCTCCCTATATTCAACTTTCTCCTCCCAGGGGCCACCTCTTATGTCTCTCTGAGTGTGTTCTAACACTGTAAATTTGAAAGTGGCTCCTGTACATTCCTTGTTATGTTTAAACATGACATTTTTACTCATTGTTTTAGTTTGTTAGTTGGGATATTTTGTAGTCACCCTAATGTTTATGGATTTCAGTTGGTTATGACAACCCTGTGTTTCCAAAAGTCAAATGTTCACAGCTAGAGGGGTTTGGCTTTATTGGCCTGAAATCATCCATAGACTCCAGGGAAGTAAATATTGTGGGAAGAAATAGCCAGGGAATTGTTATGGCTAGGCTTGTATAGGCCCTAGGGCCGATAGCCTAGTACCAACCTATTAACCTATGAACCTATAAATAGACTTAAAGGTAAAAGAAAAAGTCATGGACATTCAAAATTGCCATTTAGCTGAAGCACCTGCTATCCTTAAGGGGTAATTTGCATATATCCCATGTTGCCTCTGATACAAGAGGTATAAAGTATCACACAGTGGAAAGTCTAGCTTTGCTAGATTTTTCTTTTTGTGTTTTTTAACCACTTGGTTTTCCTGACTGATCTTTTTACCCATTGTTTTAGTTTGTTAGTTGGGATATCTTGTAAACACCTTAGTGTTTATGGATATCAGTTGGGTACGACAACCCTGTGTTTCCAAAACTCAAACATTCCTCTTATGTTGTGCTGATTGTTCCATAGTAAGGCAGAAATATCTATGCTTACAGCTAGAGGAGTTTGGCCTTATTGACCTGAGCTTGTCCATAAATAGACTTAAAGGTGAAAGTAAAAGAAAAAGTCATGTATATCCAGAATTGCCATTTAACTGAAACACCTAATATCCTTAAGGGGTAATTTGCATATATCTCATGTTGCCTTTGATACAAGAGGTTTAAGGTATCACACAGAGGAAAGTCTAGTTTTGCTAGATTTTTCTTTTTGTGTTTTTTTAACCAGTTGGTCAGAAACATGCATATCCACAGCTAGAGGGGGTTTGGCTTTATTAGCCTAAAATTGTCCAAAATAGACTTAAAAGGTAAAAGTAAAAGAAAAAGTCATGGACATTCAGAATTACCATTTTGCTTAAATACCTGATATCCTTAAGGGGTAATTTGCATATATCCCATGTTGCCTCTGATACAAGAGGTTTAAGGTATCACACAGTGGAAAGTCTAGCTTTGCTAGATTTTTCTTGCTTCTTGAATCAAGGGTGACCATTGCCAAAAAAGCATTAATCCCAAAAGTGCAGTATGTTTTGTCATTTATATCCAGAACTATATAGCCAAACTGGAGGCTAAGCTCTCTCAACCCAATACTGGCGCAGTCAGTCAGGAGGAGAAGGTAACCACACGCACCACAAATCCAGTCTCACATAGACCTATCGCAACAGAAAACCAAACACATAAACACACAAAAACATGCTCGGAGGCTCTAAATAAAAATCTGCCCAAGTAGCAGAGACCTCCAAAGCAGACATCCAAGCAACCATTACCCCACAACAATACCCACGTATCACATAGTTCACAAAGTCAGTGTGCCACACAGTCACAGCCCTTAAGGCTAAACAACACACCTAATATACTTGTAATAGGTGACTCAATTGTCAGACACACTGACGTCCCACTCACCAGGCTGAACAAGGAGAAGGTCACTGTAAGCTGCCTGTCGGGTGCCAGGATCCGCCACATAACACAAGCACTCAGGTCACTCCAAAGCAAGTACAAATATGACTCCGTCATTGTCCATGCTGGTGTGAATGACCTGAGATGTACCTCTCTGGACTACATGAAAAGGGACATAGAGGAGCTCTCTGATCATGTAGCCCAGGCCGGTATGACCCTGACCTTGAGTAGCATCTTACCCTCACCAAGAATGATGCCACAGTATAAAGACAAAATGATCAATTTTAACAATTGGCTAAAGTATTGGTGTCATTCAAAGGGGATCAAGTGTCTGTCAGCCTGGGATGACATGCTCAACAAGCCACGTTGCTTCACTAGGGATGGCTTGCACCTGTCACCCCTGGGCTTTTGAATATGGGCTAAGGATCTTGCCACCCTCATAGTGCCTGTTTTAGGCAAGGCTCAAAAGACAAACCCACCTCCATAGACAACACAAAGAAAAAGAAACTAAGGGTAATGCTGCTCAACGCCAGAAGTCTAAACCTCAAGCTGCATGCACTCGAGGCTCTCCTCAGTATGGAGAATATTGATATCTGTGCAGTAACAGAAACCTGGTTCAAGGCTCCCGAGAGCACCCCAGCACTACCAGGTTATACCTCATACCATGCTTTTCGGCCCCAAAACTCGGACCAAATCACAAAAGGAGGGGGAGTATCCATATTCATCAAAGATACCCACACCTTCAGGTTAGTGGCAATGCATGAAGCATCAGAGACCATCAATGTGCAACTAACAGTGGGCAAAACTGCCTTTCAGTTTGTAGCTTGCTACAGACCACCCTTCCAAACTCAGGAACCCCACTCGGCTTTCCTGAGAACACTGGAGAATATGAAGGTCTCTCCAAACACCATTATATTGGGTGACTTCAACTACCCAAACATAGACCGGGAGCACTACTCAAGCCCCAACACCCTCGCCCAATGGTTCCTAGAATTTATAAACTCAAATGCTATGGAACAACTGGTCACCACTCCCACAAGAGGGGAAAATATATTGGACCTGATCATCACCAACATGGGGACTCTATGTTCCATACCAGAGGTATACCCCTCATTGGTAAGATCTGACCATAAATTAATCTCACTGGACATCCATATCCCATCCCCACCCCCAGCCAAGGAAACCACGGTGAAGAACTTCTCAAAAGCAAACTTCACACTTCTCAAAACTGAGGTAGAATCCTTCAAAGCCCCTGGGCCAGTGGAAAATACGGCCCAAACCACAGAATCCTTTACAAATGCTTTCTATGGACACCTACAGGAATGCATGGATCATGCTATCCCAAATAAAACCAAGACTCATTCCTCCAAAGGCAGGAGACCTGTCTGGTGGACCCCAGCCATAAATAAGCTATACAACAGAAGGAGGAAGCTACTACATGATAGAGCAAAATCCCAAAAAGGGAAGGCATCTCTGATCAGTACTAGCAAGAAACTACGATCCCTCATAAAATCATCTAAGGCCAGCTTCGAAAGAAAAATTGCACAAGATGCTAAAGATAATCACAAGGCCTTCTTTAGTTATGTCAGGAACCTGGGTGGCATCTCCTAGATATGCTCTGAGTTAGTTCAAAATGACAAAAATACACTGAACCCACAGACATTGCCAACATCCTGGCAGACAGGTTCAGTGCAAACTCCCCCCCTCCCCCCCAAATGAGCAAATGACTAGCCCAACAGATTGTAGCCTCCCTGACATCACAGATGCACAGGTGAGAGCTGCCCTCTCCAAAGCAAAAAACACAGCATCAATGGGACCGGACGGTGTCCCGGGCTGCGTCTTACATGAACTCCAAGAAGAACTGAACCCTCACATAAAGTCACTGTTCAATCTCAGCCTTACTACAGGATATGTACCCAAGGAATGGCGTACAACAACAGTGGTCCCACTCCACAAAGGTGGTGCCACAACGGACCCCAGAAACTATCGCCCTATAAGCCTGACTAGCCTGGTCTGCAAAGCTATAGAGTGTATCATCATGAAACTCATAAACAAAGACATTGGGAACCTCCAAACACTGGATCCTACCCAATTTGGCTTTGTTAAGGGCAGATCTTGCCTCTTGAACCTGGTCGACTTCTTTGAAACAGTCACCAAGGCCATAAATGAAGGGAAGGTAGTCCACACAGCCTACCTGGACCTCGCAAAAGCCTTCGACACAATACCCCACTCGAGCATCATAAATAAGCTCACCAGCTTAAATATCAACCCCTATGTCACAAGATGGGTTGCAAACTGGCTCAGGGATAGAACCCACATGGTCAGAATTGCAGGTGCCATGTCAGACTCTAAACCAGTTACAAGTGGCATCCCACAAGGCTCAGTCCTAGGACCTCTCTTGTTCGGTATATATTTCTCTGAGGTACAGGCTAACATGGGAGGACTATGGCTAACCAAGTTCGCAGATGACTGCAAACTGGGTGCCATAATCGACTCGCCAACTGACACAAGCATCCTTCAAAAGGGTCTCACAGAGATGGATAACTGGTGTCAGAGCCATGGCCTAAAGCTAAATGCCAAAAAGTGCATAGTCATCCCCTTTGGGAAAAACAAAGTGCCCTCAAATTACCACATAGGTGGTAATCCATTAAGTACGGAAGAAGTAATTAGGGATTTGGGGACCCAAGTAGATAGCAATCTCTCCTTTGACAATCACGTTGCCAAAGTGGTTAGAAAGGCCTTCTATATAGCCCACCTTATCACAAAAGGGTTCACATCTAGATCAAGAGAGGTCATTGTGCCCCTCTACTCATCACTCATCAGGCCCATAATTGAATACATTGCCCCATTTGGGATGTACCTTACCCGACACCTGCAGCAACTGGAAAGACCCCAAATGTACCTCACCAAGAGGATCAAGGGACTCAAACAGATGCCCTACGCAGTTAGGCTAAAGAAACTCGAGTTATACTCAGTTGCTTACCGCCTACTCAGAGGCGATCTGTGCCTGATGTATAAAGCCATGTCCAACCCAGAATTAATGGACATGCTCCACCTCAGGAAATCCAAATCCCTTAGAGCTACACACTCCAGGGACTTAAACCTCAGCACAGAAATAAATAGGACATGCTGGAGGGACAGATTCATATCCCAGAGGCTCCCCTCACTCTGGAACAAAATCCCAATCCATGTTAGGCAGAGTCCCTCAATGACCCTCTTCAAGAGAAATCTTGACGATTGGATGGGAGATCGTAGGTTTACACCGGGATCTCTTCTGTGTCCCTACTAGACAGAGGCACAGTAAACTAACCTCAAAAGGGCTATCTTCTGTGACCTACTATACAGAGGCACAGTCAAGTAATCTAAAAGGGTGGCGAAAGCCAAACACACTCTGGCTAGGCTTATAAATGCCCTAGGGCAGATAGCCTAGTATCAACCTATGAACCTATTTATTGAAATAACCTTATTTGATTTATTTAACATTTGTTTACTGGGAAAGTCCGACTTGGAATGAAGCCAATTTTCAGTGATGCCCAGGGAGAAACACTCCAGATGCATGTATTTATAATGTGGGAGGAAACCGGAGCACCTAAAGGTAACCCACACAAACACAGTGAGAACATGCAGACTGCACAGAAGGCACCCCAGCTGAGAAATGAACCAGAAATCCTCTTGCTTTGAAGTGACAATGCAACCACTGCACTACTGCACCATCCAGAGTTGTATTTATTAATGCAACAATACTGTAAACCACTGTTTATAGTACGCACTACTTTATGACACCCTCCAAAACTCACTATTGCCTTCTTCTTGAAAAGCTGATTGGTATATTGTAACCACGTTTCACTTCTTCTTGTCCACCTTTCTGTCCAAATGAGTCATTAAACACAAATGCCAACACCTTCTAACATCAAAACCTCTGGTTACCCATTTAGAGGCACTAATGAGGAAATAAATTCACTTAAAAGACTCTCTGTTGATTTGTAGCTACAGAAAGGCATACTTTAATATTATATAATAAAGATTTCCTAAAAATTAGTGAGGCTGTTACCTTTGCCTGCTGGAATAATCTACTGCTATAAACAAGAAAATAACAAAACCTTGTAAAATTTAAAGAAAAAAATAAAAATATATATCTCTTTGCTGAAGTCAAGTACAAATGTTTCAGAAATCCTGGTTGGTAGTATAACAAAGTAAAACATTCACTGCACTGTTTCTATGTCCATACATCATTATGTATTCAGGTGTCTTTTACTGTCAAATTTTGCATTTGATATTGAGTATTGTATTTGTATCATGTGAGTATTACCTCTTGCCTATTGTACTGCTACTATGTATCTGTATCGCTCTATATGTTAGCCCATGTCATTGTCTGCTGTTGCTTCCTGGGCCTGGGTTGCAGCTGAAAATAGCCTCTGGGCCAGCTCACCTACCGAGAACAAATAAGTAAAAATAAATGTTTCATCCTTCCGCTTAATAATTCATTATACTTCAAGCTGGTATTTTATGAGTATAGTGCTCTATGCCAGGGCATATGCAACTATACGGAAAAGAAACATTTCAAGGTATTTACATCAGTGGCTTTATAGAAATGCCAATTAAATGTAAGTCACTCTCATTATCAAGTACCATTGCTTCTGTCTGTAGGTCATTCTTGTCATTAAGATCCTGTAATCTCACATTGTCTCCAGGAACAACTTGCTTGGTCTTCCGGAAGCTCTGTCATAGTATTTTAAAGGTTTTATTATGCTAGTGTCTAGTTCTCTTTTAGGGATGCCACTTTGTCCAGTTACAACAACACCTGTAAGACTGCTTTGGTTGTTCTTAGTCTTCTGCCTGTGAGCATCTGCGCGGATAAGAGTCTCACAGCTTGTAATGGTGGGTTGCAAAACTCCAGAGCCCTGTTGCTCACCTGATGGACATGCTTGTGATATTTTTATAGCTTTAATAATGCATCACACATTCCCATTTGCTTACTTGTATTTTGGGTTCATTTTGTTGTGGCAGAATTCCCACAAAACCATAATTGGCTATTAAATTGAGGCCCCTTCTCTGAAATAAGCAATTCTGGAATGAAAATGACATGCACAACTTCCACTAAAATCCATATTTCAGTGCTTGTGGATGCTACTAGTCTGTTTGAACACTTCATAGCAATGGGCCACACACACACGCATACACACACACACACACACACACACACACACACACACACATACATGCATGCGTGCACATACGCAAGCCACACATACACTCACACACACACACACACACACACACACACACACACACACACACACACACACACACACACACACACACATACATGCATGCATGCACACACGCAAGCCACTCACACACACACACACACACACACACATGCATGCACACACGCAAGCCACACAAACACACACACACACACACACACACACACACACACACACACACACACACACACACACACACACACACAAACACACACACACACACACAAACACACGCACATGTGCGCACACATGAAATTTTGTATTTGAATTACAGTAGGTCAGCTGCTATTTCTATCATGTTCAGTCTGGAATCTTGTGTGGTATCATCTCATCTTTCTTTTGACTCTTGTGAAGCATGTGGCACACATGGTGTGATCTCACTATCTTCTCTAATTCAGTAGGCATACTTGGCTGAAACATCACATCCATGGCTCAGTATGTGCACTTCATAATATTCAAGTGAGCTTTATTGTTCTGTCACAACATCTGGCTTTACAGTGGTGCAGGTCATATAACCCAAACAGATTTAAACAAGTCAGTGAAGGTAAGGCGGGACCATATCTGCAGTGGCACTGCTCTTTTCCTTTTGCCACACATTTAATGCAACATTCTTTATGAGTTGCAGCTCCAAGCCAGTCCCAATGTTTGTTTCTTGCTCTTTTTGTTTTTCTTCTGACTCAACAGATAAATCAACACTGACAACAAATCAAGTCATAATCCAACAACTCCTCTGAGCTCTCTTTTAAATAGGCACAACTCAATGAGTGTCCCATATCCATTTGTTCTCCTGGTTTGTATATCACTGTCATATTAGATCTCTGCAAGCTTAGTTTCTGTAGTGACTTCATAAAAATTATCTAACTTGACTCCTCTCTCCGCCTCAAACTTCCCCCACTAAATACCATCAAATATAACTCCCCCTACTATCACTATGGAACAGGTCCTTAATGCTCTCTCTAAGACAAAGAACACTGCATCAATGGGCCCAGATAAAATCCCATGATGACTTCTAAATAGTATGAAATGTGACCTATCAGGGCCTCTGGAATTACTATTTAACTGTAGCCTCCAAACAGGCTTCATGCCCATTGAATGGAGAACAGCAACAGTCATCCCTCTGTACATAGGTAGGCCATCTACAGACCCTGGAAACTACAGACACATAAGTCTCACTAGTCTTATATGTAAATTCATAGAGAGAATTATCATGGAAATGATCAACAGAGATATAGTAAACCTCCAGATGCTGGACCCAACCCAGTTTGGTTTTGGCAAGGGCAGATCATGCCTACTCAACCTGGTGGACTTCTTTGAGAAGGTAACCAAAGCAATGGATGAGGGAAAAATGGTTCACACTACCCACCTTGACCTGGCCAAGGCATTTGACACAATACCCCATTCAGGCATTGTTGACAAATTCAAGAGGTTAGGTACAAACTCATATGCTACCCGGTGGATAGACAACTGATTCACAGACAGGACCCAAGAAGTTAGAATTGGAGAGTCCACCTCTACAAAGAGGCCAGTCACAAGTAGAGTCTCTCAGGGATCAGTCCTTTTTGCCATTTACTTCACTGAACTCAAGGCCAATGTCAGTCGTCTCTGGCTGACTAAATTTGCAGATAATTGCAAATTAGGAGCTGTCATTGAATCCCACACTAGCACAGATGCCCTCCAGGAGGGGTTGATACAGACAAACAACTGGTGTCAGATCCATGGACTAAAACTAAATGCCAAAAAATATATAATAGTATCCTTTGGGAAGCCATCCACACCTGGTAACTATCATATTGACAACAGACCCCTTAGAGTTGGTTCAGTAGTCAGGTACCTAGAGACACACATAGATAGTAATCTAGCCTTTGACCATCACGTGTCTATAGTGGTGAGGAAATCATTCTATGTTGCACAACTTATAAACAAAAGTATGGCATCTAGGTCCAAGGAGGTCATTGTTCCACTGTATTCGGCATTTATCAGACCTATCACTGAATACAGTGCCTCCTTCAGTATGTACCTGACCAGGCATATCCAACAATTGAAACGTTCACAGAGGTTTCTCGCTAAAAGAATACAGGGCATAAGTAAAATGTCCTTTGCAGACTGCCTCAAGGCCTTATCCCTGTATTCTGTCTCCTACAGGCTTTTGAGGGGAGATCAATACCTGGCATACAGAGCAATCTCAGACCCCACTATGATGGACCTCTTGCATATCCACAAAACAAACAGCACCAGAATTACCCATTCTAAAGACTTAAACCTTGCCTGTGATATAAATATGACCTGCTCGAGAGACAGGTATGTATCCCAGAGACTACGCCATCTATGGAACAGGCTCCCCATCCATGTGAAGCAGAGTTCCTCCCTAACCCAATTCAAGTGCAACTTGGACAATTAGATGTGGAATGGGAAATTCATCCCTAGTTTGGCACCTATGTCGCTAATGGACACAGGCAACTTGTAGATAGTGCATCTCCCAGGCCCCTGCTTGTAAATGTTTCATCTCCCAAACCCCTGCTTACACTTATCAAGGGTATCAGAACTTGTCAGAGATTTGAGATGCATGGCCAGGCTTAAAAAGGCCCTTGTGGTCATTAGCCTTGTAAACACCTATGAACCTATCTGCAGTAGTCTATCGTTTGATCACAATATAGGTTCACAACTATTCATTATGCCCAGTGGTTCTTTCCCAGTTTGGAAGTAATGAGTCCAAGCATTTATCAATGTAAGTGAAAAAATTGTTACTGGCTGTGAACTAAATGCTACTGGCTGATTTTCATGTGATAGAACTGTTCCCAGACCTCACTGACTGACTAAAATCTGCTTGCATTTTGACTGGTTTCTTTCCATCATGGTATTTCAGTGTTGATGCCTCTGTGACCAGTCCATTTCTACAAATCTCTGCAGTGCAAGTTTGCCCTCTGGTCTCTCCATTTCAACTACTGCTCTCACTTTCCCTTTGTTTGGTTTTACAGCTTTTTAGTCAGCATATGTCCATGTATTTAATAGCATTAGAAACAATTTGGCAGTTGTTGGCACTGAGCTTTATCTTGTTCTGCTGAGTCTTATAGCAATTTCTATTATCAGTTAGCACATTCTAGCTTTGACTCAACCTGAAAAAGAATACTACCCATGAAATTCACAACTCCATAGAGAACCTAATATCTGTGCTATGGCAGTAAGAAAGACGTCTGACATTGACATGATCCCAAATGGGACTTTTTACAAAATATTAAATTCTTAGTGTTTTCTTTTAGTTTCTCTTTACTTTTGTAGTTTAACAAACCTAAATATTTGAACAAATAATGAAAGCCAAAACAAATGTGTTTAATTTTATATGATAAAATGAAACAATATTCATTTTCTGGATGTTCTTGTTGAAAAAAGTTACTGATACCATTAAAATGAATAAGGTTTAAATGAATGTTAGAGGTAGTTACTTTGGTAAAACAGTCATATGCAAATAGTGACTGCACCTTGAATAGAAGTGTACCATAAAATTGAAGTGTGTTTATTTGGAACTTGAAATCATATTTGCTAATTTTTATACCATTTTTTTAGGTTTTGTACTTTTGCTTTTAAAATGAAAATCTCGGTCACATTCTGTGGGGATACTAAACGAGTCATGTTTATAGTATTCAGGGTACCAGCAGAAACCTATAAGGAAATTATATCCCTGCTAGAAACTACTTTAGTGTTTCTGATTTGCTGCCTAATTTGTTCTACATCCCTGCATTCTATAATGTTCATCAATTCTACTGTAACTTCTAATTTCCATGACATCTGAAAATGGGTCATTATAATTCCATCCTGTAGCTAGAATCATGCAAACTTCAGACCAGCAAGTCTAACATGTACACCATTTATGTTCTTGAAAGAATAACTATCTCACTAACTGAAAAGGACATTGAGGACTTTGTTCTTATTTCATGTATTTAATGGATATAAACTGTTATAATGAGCTGATTCAGAATGGGACCATTTCATTCACTGTCCAGGCCAAAGACAAAGAAGGGCAGTAATAAAAATTTGCATAGGCAACATAACACATCTATGGTGACATCAGCATCAGTACCAGAAAAGAGTAACCAAAAAAATAACAAAGTTAGATAAAGGCAGACTAAGTGCTAAATTAAAAAAAATTCTGAAATCCACATAAACAGTAGACAAGGAAGTGCTAAAAAGATACACAAAATGAGTGATCTATGTATAATTATTAACAGAAACTTGTTTTTATTACCCTGTAAATATAATTGTAAGGAAAGCATTTTGGCATGTACAATTGAAAAAACAGAGGCATTGCTAGCAGAGTGTCATGGGAGTATTTATAAAGAAAAATTTATTACAGCAAATAAGGCAGTGAAAAGTGACAAAAGGAGGGGATGTTTCCGACACACACACACACACACACACACACACACACACACACACACACACACACACACACACACACACACACACACGGGCAGTTTTAGCAATTGTGGGGCTCCATTTGAAGCATCTTCCCACCTACCATCCTCCTCCTCCCCCTCCATTTGCTGGCTTCTTGGACATAGGACTATTTCAGATAAGACATATTCCTAATACTTAATCTGAAATAGTCTTGTCTTCTTTGCCTTTGGCCTGGACAGTGAATAAGATGGTCACATTATTACTGCACCTTAAAAATAAAACAATATGCTTATTTATCAGCTTATATTTTGACATAAGGCATAGGTTCATAGATTAGTACTAGGCTAAATGCCCTTGTGGGCCATTTTAAGCCTAGTCAATTAACCCATGTGAGACTTAAAACTTACATCTTGTGTCTGTAAACTCCTTCACCATTATGACAACCTCAAAACCGGTAGGGACAGACATTATAAAAAAACTGCATACATGCATTGTTATCCTTGAAAGAATATAGCAAACCATATCCCTTCTCCCTATTACTGGAGGTTGTTGATCTGTGTGGGGTGGGGGAGGGTAAACTCTATAAAAACTACTGAAAATCACAGTATACTCTGGCATCATGTGATAATTACTAATATAAAAAGAAAATTATTTATTTATTTAATAACTGAACAGAGCACATGACATCCTTTTAGGTCTGCAGTTCAAAGCTCTGTACTTCAGCATTTAAATCAACAGTTCCTGGCCACATAAGCAATGTTCAGCTCTTCCCTCTTTGCCACACAAATATCTTATTATGCAAAAGCAAAATAAAGATATTCAGAGGCAGACAAAAGCTCCTAACATTTTCTATTTGTTTAGATGAAGACAGCTAAAACTGCATTACAAGCCAATAGCAAGACATCGTCAGTCTGTAAGCAGATACATTCATTTCACGCTGTTGCAGCAAAACACGTCTACTTAAACTTCTTGAAAGGAAATGCAATACTTCTCTATACTCCTTTGTTAAGATAAGGCAAGGCATTACAAGCTAGAAAAAACTTTTTTATTATGCAGGCAGAGGAATGGAAATTATTTGCCTTGGTTGACTGATGAAGACAAGCAAGCCTCTTGCATTAGAAGAATTAGTCTTGTACAGACTAGAGTGACAAGACAATAACTATGTGTAACCAACTCCAGCTAAGGTATGTGGTGCTGTTAGGGCAGGTGTATTAAATGAAGCGAACAGCGGAAATATATTAGGCACTTTTAATAATGACGCTGAAATGTTTCTCTGCTGTGCTGGATGTATATGAAAGATTTTAGATGCAGGATTTAAGAGTATTTGTCTTTCAAGGGTGAAGTTCACTGTGGATTTAATTATAAATGCACAGTTTCCCCTCTGTGGTAACATGACCACTGACACATCCATATATTTTATGTTCGATAAATACTGTTATGCTGGCTTTACAGTTACTAGCCATGATTTTGCCTTTAATGGAGGAGAGATTTAACAAGTCTTTGATTCATGCAGAAGTGTCAGTTTACAACAATGTAGCATATTCAATTCAGCTTTCTCTGCCCATTTTCACTTGAGACTGTAGAATTTTCAAAGCAGCTACCTGCATTCTGAATATATTTAGCTCCCACAATTAGAGTCTAAAAGTTTTTTTTGGCCATTATGCCCCCCTTTCCTCTATTTGTCTCATCAGCAACAAAGAAGCAGGTTCCCTACAATCTATCACTGAAATTTGTTATAATTTTCCAAGCTCCTCTCTAGTACATTTGCAACCCTCAAATCCACCCCCAACCAAAAATACTTTTGTATATCTGCATACGTTTGTGATTTCTTTTATTTATTCACAAACTTCCCTGCTAACTGCGGTCATTCTTATTCACACCTGTAAAGCATGTTCATGTTAAAACAGAAGCAAACTATCAGACTCCTGGACTACGCCAAGATCAAATACCTCCTGTACTTCCTCTCTCACAGCCTGCTTAACTCACTCAGACACACTGTAAGGGGCCTGTTTAATGTATCACTTATGCCCTGTCACTCCATGGTGCATTACCAAGTAGATGCATCCTAGTTTATTTGTAAATATGTTGCCAAACTCCTATAGTACTGCCTGTGTCTTCTGAACCTGGGGGGGTAGGGGGTGGCTACATACTTCTCCCTTATGTACCCCCTGCACTTTTTTGTCTTTTCTCCACCTTCCTTTCCCTTCCTCCCTAATAATTTAACTCATGCCTTATGCTCGTTCATGTCCCATATCCAGCAATCCAATCATACATATTTTGTACTCCATATATTATTTTCTCCATAAAAACATTGTACTATATGATGGTATGATAGTGTACAGGCATTTGTCTTATCAAATTCACTGACTGAGCTCTTGTGTCACATCTTCTTATGATTGTGTTTATTTATGCTACCTATTATCTTGACCCATAACTCTCTGCATGGTTGCTTATACATTACCAGTGTTGCAGTGATATTAGTTGAAGTTTATCGTTTCTCTATTTCTGTTATGCTGAGCCTGAAAACAGTCTAGGTGGATGTGTGTCCTACTATGGGTAACAAACTTTAACAAAATGAATGAAATAACTAAAAAAATCTGTCTTTGTAAGTTAGGTGCTCTACCCACTCCACGATCTTTGAGAAGTGCTGCATACAACATTGAACAGACCATGCTACTAAGAAGCAGGCTCATTTTGAAATATGATCCCTGGCAAAATCTTGTGACCCATCAATGTCCCTAACTCTTTCTGCACATGTCCAATGTCTACAGATGCCAGGAAGTACTGGACAAGTGAATCAGTAAGGCTGTACTTAACGGTTGTGGGAAGACTGGGGAGGGGGAGGGTAAAATGAGCATGAACAAGCGCTAACCTCCATTATACCTTGTTATCTCATATTACCCATGTCTTCCTTCATGGGTTTCCAATTATGTCCTTCATTTGCTCTGAATGGTTGGAGGTCTTACTGAGTTAAATTGCCATACCTTGTTACAGTCAATGTATTTCGTAAAACTGATGAACTTCCTCAGAATGCTAAACAATTATGATAGTGATAAATTCAAGGCATCTCCTTAGACATGGCACAAATCACACCCCAGCCTACTTAAACTGTTTCTGAATATGTATTTAAATATTTATTAAACTGGGTATGTGGACTAATACATGCAGATTTTTTTCCCAGCCACATCACAGGTCACTACAGTGACAGCAAGTATTATTTGCAGGGATAATTTAGAGTAGTCTCTAGGCACCACACATTGACAGGTGGGAGGAAATCAGAACGCCTTATGGAAATCTGCATGGATTTGACAAGAAAATGCAAAACTCAAATAGTTTGTCCAGCTTTCTATAATACACTTCTCCAAAAACTCTTCCCCAAACTCCCCAATCCAATCCAAACATTTTCCTGCTTTAAATTTCAGCTTGTCCTCCCCATTTTGTGTGCAGCTCTGAAACGCTGATACCTCTGCAGTACACGTAAGAGACATACTGTTTCTATCTTCATCTGCCTCCCAATTTTCACCAAATACACCTCAGGTTTTATGTCCCCTTCTCTGCAATTATTTTGGTCCTATTTGGTCCTATTTACTCCTATTTGCAATTGCCACAAGCATTGTTTGCCAAATGGCTTGATTGCCATTTAATTGCCTGTAACAATTTTTAGTTTTCAGAAATTGCCTCAAACCCACAGTATCTTTTTTTGTTGTCATGCTTTCCAAGACTGACTCACTTATTCCTTTGGACTGTATTGATCAGCAATCAATCATAAGCTCTATATCAGTAAGACAAGCAAACAAAAATAGTACCTCTCTATCAGTGTTCAAATTAAGCTTTGTCTTATCATTTTTTCCCAAAATGTTTTTATTCATTTTATAACACAATAACTTAACAGTATGGTAACAAGAAAAAAATAAATAAACTATATACAATGTCCATAACAACTAAAAAAGCAATATACATACAATGGCCATAACAACTAAAAAAGCAATATACATAGGAGAGCACTTAATATTGCTCTAACAGATTAGACAGTTTTGTCCAAGCAATTAAATGATGAGTTGTGTTGTTAGTCCTTGCTTTTATAATAGCAAGCTCATTCTTACAAATGTATTTCACAAGATGGATAAACTTAACTTTAAAGACAGTAGTAGATTGGGATTTCCAATTTTTAGTAACAATTTTCCTTGCAATAGAGGATAGGCCATAGTAAAATGTTTGGTTTTTAGGAATGACTTCAGGAACAGGAACATTGAAAAGGATAAGGGAGTCATAAATTGTACAGTTGTCATTCCATAGAGCTTTACAAAGATATTTAAAGTCTAACCAAAATGGGGAAATTATTTTGCAATTAATAACCATATGTATCCAGTCAGCATCGGGGTGTCCACTGTGACAAATCGAAATGCTGCCAGCCCAGCTAGCTAGAATTTTGTAAATAAGTCTATGTCATTTGTGAATATTAATATAATTTTTATAGAAATGTTACAGAAGAAATGTTATGCTGCCAGCCCAGCTATCTGGAATTTTGTAAATAATTCTTTGTCATTTGTGAATATTGATATGATTTATACAGAACTATATGTTATGTACTGAGCTTCAAGAATGTAACCACAGCATACCCCGCTGGAACATAGAAAATGAAGTTACAAAACTTCAAGAAAATAAGTTGAAATTAAGTGCTTTACAATGTGCTATAAAAGTTAGTTTCAATGCAGCAAGGAGGCAGGATGTCTAGAGCTAGAAGTTTTTTTTCTATTGTCTTGGTGAGAAGTAGCTATAAAGTTTAAAATGTAAAAAGTGTTTTATTGCTTAATGACTTCCTAACAGCTGCACAGTTCTGATAGGTATGTATTTCTCACACAGGAGCGTTAAATTCTGTTAAGTTTCTGTTTAGCCTGGGAACTGAAGTTAGGTGACAAAGAGTGATGTTATCCAAGCTAACCCAGCAGTAATGTTTGATATTAATTTAAGAACCCTCTCAGGGAGACACTGTGCATTTGGTATTTTGTCTTTGACCTGGAAACATCCACTGATCATCATCACCAGCTGCACTTGCCTTGCTAATAGTAAGTAACGAGGGTACAGTAATTTCTTTTAAATATAGATAGGAATATAGTAAAGATTAGTTTAGTTGTTTTCTGTATTTATTTGAGACTGTCCTGCAATGTTGTTTAAATACTTCCTGTGATTTTGAACTCTGAAGTAACTGTGTTTGTTTTCTGAGTATTGTTCTGTTCTTTTATTATTTATTATTAAATATATTTAAATCTATCTTTGTGGCTGATATTTGTGAGACATATTTAAGCTCTTAGAGTACTTGCATATGTATTTAGTGACACTGTATAGGCCACTCTAATAGCCTTGCTTGGTCAAAACTACCATTTGGATTAATAGTAACGTTACACAGTAGGATTGTACACCCTTTGCTAAGGGCCTTAGAGTAGCCGATAAAGAGTGGTTGGTGGCAGTGATAACTACCTTATAGTCCGGGCAGAAGGGGGCATAGCTAGTAAACCTGTGACACCTCTTCCCAGGTGTGTGTGTGTATATATAAATCAAATCTCAAAGTGTGTGTGTCAGCTACTTGGGCAGGGACATGAAGCACTGGTTGGATAGAGAGGTTACTGGAGGTTTTGGCTTGACCACTCAGCTGAGATCTCAACACTATAGATGTGCCAGTGAGGAGTCTTATTGGGGATCTGGGGAAAGAGGGAGAAACCAGCCCCAGACTGACTGTGATCTCTGTGTGCTCTTAAGGGAAATTGTACTTTACTGTGTTTGTATTTGTCATCCACCCATTGTGTACATTCCCTAGCTGTTGCCAGTGTTGAAGACTGAGGCTCCTTGATTACTGAGCCAGTGCAGGGGCATCCCAGCCACATCTCCAGAATTTCATTTCATCTTTCTTGTGCATTATTGCTAGTCTATGTGGAGTGTAAAAACATCTATGTAAAAATTTCCATGTGTATACACACCAGAACAGGGAAGATGTTGATTCCTTCATCAGCTGTAAACAAAGGTTTTTTATCTTTTTCTGAGAATACTTGTCTATTAACTTCACTTGAATAATTCCAAAAAGAAACATCTGTTTTGCTAAAATCATTTCTGAGAATGTTATAAGTAACAGATATGTATGAAGTATTCTTGGGTGAGCTATTAATAATTGTTCAGACAAAATCCATGATTTTTAAGTTACTCTTATTGTATGCCTCTAATGAGGGTACGAGCTTAGTATATATAAAATCTTTACAAGTTTGGAAGCCCAGCCATTTGCAATTTTGCAAACTATATCTGCTGATCAAATAGTCTGTAGACCTTATTTTATTAGCTGAGAGAAATTGATTCCAATATAATTGGTCACCCTTCTTAAATTCTAACATTTTCTGAGTAACAAAAGCTATCAAACATTAATTTGTGTAAACAATAGGAAACATAATTATTAATAAATTCGTAATTGTTTGGAAAACATAAGCTTTTTAAACAGCAGCAATATTTGGTTTATAAGAGCAACAAGTTTTGACCTTTCACTTTGAATGTATATTTTTAAAATCCATATAACGATGTTTGTATGTATTTGAGTATATGGTTCAAGCAATGTCCTTTTACTATTAAGAAGTAAAGTTTCATGTATTGATTTCCAATATGATGTATAAGAAGTATTATTCCAAAGCAATATGTTAATAAATGCAGAGTTTAAATAAAAATCAGTAGTTGGAAACCCTATACCTCCTTCATTCCAACTTATGGTGTGCCAGAGAAGAGAAATTCTTGTTTTTGGGGGGTTACCAAAGGAAATTAAGTAATAAGTTATTAATTTTCTGTTTAATGTTTGACAGGTGGGGGAATTATTAGAGCTTAGCCAATGAATAAGATTTTAGGTAAAAGCAGCATTTTTGATTAAAGTTAGTCTGTCTTCAGATGTGAAGAAATGTCTGTTCCAACTGTTTATTACACTAGTAATTGAGTTTATAAGTTGTTGGTAATTAGATGATAGCGATTTGTATAATTAGATTCAGTAATGATGCTTAGATATTTAACATGCATGCCCTCCCAGTTTATGTCTCCTTTTGATCTAAGTTTCATAGTAACATTTTTATTCACAAGAAGTGCCTGAGTTTTGTTGTGATTGAAATTTAGACCAGAGATGTTTGCAAAGAAGTAAAGAAGTCTAGATTATGTAATAGGTGATCTACTGACTTTTCAATATCATTAGAAGTTATTAGTAGGTCATCAGCAGACAGTTGTATCTTGGGAGATAATTTGTCTGACACGTTATATCCTTTAATGCTGTCATTATTTCTAACATAATTTGCAAGAAGTTCAATAGCCAGGGCAAAGAGTAATGGGGAGAGGGGGCACCCCTGTTTACTACCTCTTAATATTTCAAATGGGCTAGATTAAGATCCAATCTTTGCATAGGCTATATACTTTTCATATAGTTTTTTAATTAATCCTATAAGGTTTGGGGAGAAATTGTATTTTTGCAGAATTATAAACATATATGGCCAACTTAGGGAGTTGAAAGCTTTATCTATATCAAGGCTTAAAATAAAAAGCTCATTTTTTCTTGTTTTCTAAGTCTGCTGTGGACAGTAATCTAATTACATTGTCTTGTACCTTTCTGTTTTTGATAAACCCGGTTTGGTCTTCATGAATTAATATTGAAAGAATATTATTTAATCTGTCTGCTAAGATAGACATGAATATCTTGTAGTCAGTGTTAAGTAAAGAGATTGGTCTGTATGATGTGCAAAGGTTGGGCTCTTTATTTGGTTTTAAGATGAGAGAGATGATAGAATATTCCATGAGGCAGGGATGTTTGCTGTAATTTTAACTTCTTGGAATGCATTGAGTAAGATTTTCAAGATGTTATCAGGTAGGAGTTTGTAAAAATTCCAGAATTAGACCATCCAGCCCTGGTGCCTTTTTGTCTTAAGATTTTTTATTTGTTCCTTTAATTCTTTAAAGGAAAAGGTTTTATCTGTGTTATTAATATTGTTTGGATAGTTTCTTTTGAATATTATTAGCAAGAAAGTTGTCTATACTTTTGTTATCACTTGTAGATGAGTTATTATTATTAATATTCTTGCAATTTTTTTAAAACATAAGATATTTTTTAGATCTGTAACTTCAATAATCTCATTATTTCTAGTGTATATTATTTCTTTTATATGACTTTTCTCATTTAACTATTTAGATCTAATCACAATCCTGTACATCCTCTTGGGATTAATTGAGTAGGACTGTAATCTGATTTTTTCCAGATTTATTGATACTTTATGTTGCATAATATCCTGATATTCCTTGTTTAGTTTGCATATGTCAGATTTGTCATTTGATGTAAGTTTTAGTTTTAGTTCATCAATTTCTTTTTGTTTGTCTACCAGTTTTTATCCAATTCTTTCTTTTTATTTATATACCAACTTTTGACTTTACCATGTAAGCTTTAAAGTGTCCCATAGGATAATATAGCAATAACCCACGCCTGGGTGTGGGTAATGCTGGATTTACCCACGGTTGGCGTGGTTTGGTCCCGAGGCGAAGCCCGAGGGACCAAACAAAGCCAACTGTGGGTAAATACAGCATTACCCACACCCAGAAGTGGGTTATTGCTATTATACCATGACATTATTTAAGAAAAGAAACTATTACTTTTCTTAAATAATGGCATAGTATAATGCCTGTTTACTGCCCTTCCGCAGATGTCTGGCATCCGCTGCAGTTCTGATGTACTGCGCCTGCAGTACATCAGAGTTGTAGCAGCAATGGAAAAAGCAAGATCTCCGTTGCTTTTTTACTGTTTTCGCTATGTTAAATGAGTTTAACATAGCGAGACAGTTTTAAAATAAGCAACGGAGATGTCCGTTGCTTATTTTAAAACTGTCTCACTATGTTAAGCCCATTTAACATAGCGAAACAGTAAAAAAAGCAACGGAGATCTTGCTTTCTCCATTGCTTTTTTTTTAAAACCTGTCTCGCTATGTTAAATGGGTTTAGCATAGCGAGACAGCTTTAAAATAAGCAACGGAGATCTCCGTTGCTTATTTTAAAGCTGTCTCGCTATGTTAAACCCATTTAACATAGCGAGACAGTGTTTTAAAAGTCGAGTTGTACTAATGGAAAAAAGTCCGGGCGACTGGACCTTTTTCCATTAGTATAACTCGATTTACAATGTGCACGCTGGCCAATCAGCGTGCACGTTTTGGGGAGGTCATGGTATAATATCTGATACCTCTCCATTATTATTGGCATCTAGGTAAAGCTTTATTTTTATCTAAAAAACAGTCTTTAAATCTGTGTACTGTTACCTGATAAGTAGGTAGTCTTTGGCAGAATTTAAGGGGTCAGTATTAAGTGTTACATTGAAGGTGATAGCATTGTGGTCAGATATAGGGCATGATGTCAGCATTACATTATCAGTTTTGGCAGTAAAGAACTGGTTACATTTGTCTATGTTGGTCTGTGTGCCAAATCTATAAGAATAGTGAGAATACTTCAGGGAGAATAATATTTTTATACCGTCAATGTCAATTAGGTTTCTGTCTTTTGTGTAGTTGCTCAAGCGCTTGGCAACAGGGGACATCTTGAAGGGCTTAGAGCTTGTGGTATCAGTGGAGGACAAGATGCAATTAAAATCACCTGCTAATAGTAACTCACCTTTAGAGTTTAATGTTATGGTGTCTAAATGTTTTTTCACAGTTTTAGCCCCAATACCCAGTATCCGGTAGGTACTTGCAAAAATGTGCATCTTTTTATCTAGTTTAAGTATGACTAAAGCAAGCATACCATCATTGTCTTATCATTTTTTCAAGACAGTAACCAACCAGTTTTGAGTGGAAAACCATGTTCAGCCCTCAGCAACAGACTATAATGGCAGCGTAATCAGTTAACACTGGAAGCCATACAAGAAGTGTAAAGCTGCAGTTATTAGCAAAAAAGGACTAGCCACTAGTGCAGTGCATGATGATAAATGTATGTTTCAATAGCTAGATTTGTCACTACTAAGGAGCAAGACAGCCAGAAAGGAAATGCTTTGCATTTTGCAGTAGTATCTCATGAAAATTTCATGGGCACATAAGGCATAATGACCCTGTCATTGACTAATGTGGGGCCCCATTTGGCCAAATAAGTCCAGCTGGCCTAAGGCCAGCCTTGCACATATGTAGTATGATCTTGCTGGTAGGTAAATGATGCTTCTATGCAGTGCATGCAAATATCCACATAATGAAACACACATGACTGTCAACATGTTAATGAGATCCATTACATATGTAAACAATGAAATAAATATCATGCTTGCCATCTATACTGTTTCTATTCTTAATTAAATGTTTGGATGAAAGTCTACATACCATACCATACCATTACCGCATTCTGTCTCTATTTTTATTGCAGTTTTTGCTTAGAATTCTATGCATTAGAACTTTACTGCATACATTTTTATTCTCATTGTTTTTCTCCTCAGGCTTCCACTGAAAAGGAGATTTTCTTGCCCAGTTGGACTATCAAATAAATAAACATGGTTTATTTGTATTTCTATACAGTAAAATAGATGTATATTTCCATATATTTTTAATTATTCACTTATTTATGTAGTCTTTTTTATATTCATTAGATTACATATAATGTGTGTATATAATATATACACAAGTATAAGATTTTAAATTTGTAAATACAATATTTTATATGGTCGTTCATAGACACACACACCCCCTATATTTATTGTATCTTGCATTATCAAACATCAGTGAACATCCCGATCAGAGTCCTGCACATGTCCGATGAAATATGAAAGACAAGATAGATATTGCAAATAGTTGTATTTATTGTTTATACGTTGCATAGTTTATAGATATATTTATCTTCAGAGTTGTAAGGAGAAACGCTATCTAATACAGGGTTATTAGAACAAACGTAATGGTGCTCATTGAATGAGTGCCATATAGTGAGATGATGTAAGACAGCTTTAAACAAAACAGATAGCTTGTCAATTAAGTATATTAATTGTTGTAATTAACACATTAAGCAATCATGCTTTTGGTATATAAAGTATGGGTTGTGACTATGTTTTAAACACATCTGAAGAAGCGTGCATTGGAAGCACGCGAAAGCGCTCATTTCCTTGGATTTTATGTGAAATAAAATTTTGGTACCGTTCGTGGTGTTGGTCTACTTCTTCTACGTTATTGCCATTGGTTTTTTGTGGTCGACCAACTTTGAGGGAGAAGTGTTTCTTCTTTTTTGAACTGTGTTTGCTGCTTGCTGTTTACCGACTCCCTACACGATGGATAATTCGGCGGTAGAACTTGACTACCATCCTGAAAGAACATTGCCTAATGCTAAATGGGTGAAGTTAACGGAACAAAGATCCAATCCGCTACTAAACATGGATCTTTCTGTGCAACCTAATGCAACTGAATCAGGTACTGTGAACCTACTTAATGAGTTTACTCCATTGTACAAAGAACTGGAAAATAATTTATACAAACAATTTAGACTGATGTGGCAATGCCGTCATTTAGAGGCATGCCTTCATTATAAAGTAGTACCCAGGGGAATGAGGGTGCTTTGCATGCCCTCTTACGGCAACAGCCACCCCGAGCTTCTCAAAAACTGGCAAAAAATGAACACTGAACTTAGTTTTAAATATATCAGATTGCTTATTGACTATTTTCAACCAGTAGAAAATGAATTAGTCATTAAAACTGATTCATTATATAAGGATATAAGCAAGAGATTCAAAGGGGAAATGTTTGCCAGTAAAATTGACAGTCTCATTAACCAAGTCGGTGCATACGGAGAAAGACTACAAATGGTCAAATCACGCAAACTACAGAGAGACCAACAAGATTTTGCGAATGGCCAGGTCTTTGTATGGCCAAGATACAACCAGAGAGAGGGACCACAAAGAACCAAAAGGGTTGAAGGAAGAGTAAGAGGTTTAGACACGGAGAGACCAGGTATAACTCCTTTAACAGACACAGCTGTGTCTGGTGATGCAAGTGCGGAAGCTTCACTGAGTGGTTATAGAATGAATGATGACAACAGCACACCACCATCCAATCAACTAGCACTGGCCATCCAGCATGGCCCGGGAGCGAAACCGAAGCTACAGCAAACTAATTTGGATTCTTTTTTACCACTTCCAGTACGCCAACGAGGGGAATCAAGAGGAAGATCGACAAGTCATGGCAGGCGGAAAAGGAGGATGTCAGGAGAACCGACAAGCAAGAGGGGGCGAGGAAGGGATTGAACGACCTAGTTTTTAACTTGTCTGATTTAGTGTTGTCTGAAATGGACTACAAACTTTTAAATAAGGGACTGAGCTTCATTCCAGCGCAAGTTAGTAGCATTTCTACTATTCTAACAGAATTACGTATGTTTACTCGTAACATTGCTCTGAAATTATTTTTTAAACAAACAACTCACAATATTAGCAATTCTAATGATAGATTGAATGTTTTTGAATGCTTCAAAAGGAAAAGTACATTCTCACCCACACAACATCCATGCTTAGAATGTTTTATAAAAGCATGTGAGAATGACTTATACAAGCATTATTTGGAACATAAAAAAGGTACACTATCACTTTTTCATAATATTACAAAGGAAGAAAGGCTATCAATGAATGCTTTAGCCAATGACAAGGCAGTGACAATAAGACCTGCAGATAAGGGAGGGGGGATAGTTATTCTTAACAAAAGAGACTATATAGAATACATGGGTACATTGTTGAAGGATGACCTTACATATAAAGAGATCGACCAAAAGACAGTAGATAGATTAATATATGAGGTACACCATGATATTTATGACATGATGGTCACTAGACAAATTAGTCATGAGTTTTACTTATTCCTACTTATTGAACATCCAATGATACCATACATAAAGGGGCTACCCAAGATGCACAAGGGCATAACACCACCACCCTTACGCCCCATAGTAGTAGGACACCAGTGGGTTACGGAAAATATTTCCATTTTTATTGAAAGGAAGTTAAAACCACTAGTGAACAAGATTCCCACCATATTAAAAGACTCTTATCAACTGATTCAGTATCTCAAGGATATACAAAAACAGGTTACAGATAAGCATTTATTAGTTACTTTAGATGTGCAGAGCCTATTTACAGCTATACCAAATGTGTATGGTTTAGAGGCCATAAGATATATATTAAATAAATATGGGGTATACAATAACAGTGAACAGATTTTATTGAATGCTTTGCTAGAAATAGTGCTTACCAAGAACATTATGATGTTCAATAATACCTGCTATATACAACAGTGGGGGGTTGCCATGGGCACCCCCTGCGCCAACACGTAGGCTAATTTGGTTGTATACAAATGGGAGACTACATGTCTTTTTTCACATCCAGAATATCATAAAATATTGGCATACTTTAGATTTGTGGATGATATACTATTAATTTGGGATGGGACTCCTGAGGAGCTAAAAATTTTTATTAATGATCTGGAGAAAACCACAGACTTCCTTAGATTCTCCATGGAATATTCATATTCCAATATCACTTTCTTAGATCTCAACATTAGAAAAGAGAATAAAGGTAGATTAGTCACATCCCTATACAGGAAAGAGTGTTGGAAAAATACACTGTTAGAACATGATAGTATGCATCCCAGATTTACATTTACCAATATTTTGAAAGGATAGTTTACAAGGATAAGCAGGATTTGTCAAGAGAGAACTGAATGCAATATGGAATTTCAAAAATTAGAAAGCTTATTTTTAGATAGAGGTTATAATCCCCACACTGTAGCTTGGATAAAAGATAAATTTATTAGTGATTCCAGCTACAAACCCAGGTTAGCATTTCAATATAAAATTAGTAATAGGTTCACACATCCAGAACAACAGGAATATAAACAAGTGAGGTGTATTATCAGTTATACAAGTGATAATAAATATATAACTGACATCATCAATAAGAACTGGGCAATTTTGACTACTAATGATGAAATTAAGAGTTTGATAGGAAATAGACCATCCTATACATATAAAAACATGAAGAATCTGAAAAGAATTTTATGCAATGAAAACAGTAATGAATCAAGCAACAACAGAGGAAATATAGGTACGGTTCCTTGTGGAAGGTGTACCTCATGCAAATGGATTTCTACTAATAATAAGTTTATACACCCTGAATTGTTGCTTGAATTTGACATTAGTTGCCCAGCTAGTTGTGATGATACCAATGTGATCTATTTAGCTACTTGTGAGTTATGCCCTGCTTTCTATGTGGGCATGACAACGAGAAGACTTAGAGATAGGATACAAGAGCATTTATATGCCATAAAGAAAAATGACCCGAAAAATGCCTTATCTAAACATATATCTGAACATTCGAATCATAATTTTGTATTTAGGGTGTTACAAAAAAGAATGACTAACCCACGAAGAGGAGACAATTTTAATGAGTTGGAAAATCTAGAATTAGATTGGATTTTTGGGGTCAGAGCACAAAAGTATCCAGGCCTTAATAGCTATATTAGCATCAGATCACATCTGAAGAAACGGAAATATCATTGACTCATTTAGATGTTTCTTATTTAAATCATTTGGATAAGAGATATGATAGCTGAGTGCCAGTAATGCCATTGCATGTACATTATTCATTCACATCATATACTTTTTTATGTATATACAGGTAGACAGTTTTTATGTACACATAGGTAGACAGTCCTTTGGATATGACATTTCTACACACATACATAACATATACATATATATATATTTTTCCTAAGGTTAAGATTCCTTAGTTTTTCAGATTTATTAGACTGCCTGATGTTTCACATCTTTTTACATCTTTTTCACATCTTTTATATTCATTATTGTATAGTCTCAGCATTGAGGTAAAGAGCTATGACAATATTAATGGTTATTGTATAGATTGATCAGATATGTGTTTATTTATTACATGACAGTTTTAGGCTGTTATTGATATATATATACACTATTTAATGATAAGGAGTTGATATTATACTATGCATGTATTTATTTATTTATATATGAACACATTTATTTATTACTCTTATTTATTTATTTATTCGTATTTCTATACAGTAAAATAGATGTATATTTCCATATATTTTTAATTATTCACTTATTTATGTAGTCTTTATTTTATATTCATTAGATTACATATAATGTGTGTATATAATATATACACAAGTATAAGATTTTAAATTTGTAAATACAATATATTTTATATGGTCGTTCATAGACACACACACACCCTATATTTATTGTATCTTGCATTATCAAACATCAGTGAACATCCCGATCAGAGTCCTGCACATGTCCGATGAAATATGAAAGACAAGATAGATATTGCAAATAGTTGTATTTATTGTTTATACGTTGCATAGTTTATAGATATATTTATCTTCAGAGTTGTAAGGAGAAACGCTATCTAATACAGGGTTATTAGAACAAACGTAATGGTGCTCATTGAATGAGTGCCATATAGTGAGATGATGTAAGACAGCTTTAAACAAAACAGATAGCTTGTCAATTAAGTATATTAATTGTTGTAATTAACACATTAAGCAATCATGCTTTTGGTATATAAAGTATGGGTTGTGACTATGTTTTAAACACATCTGAAGAAGCGTGCATTGGAAGCACGCGAAAGCGCTCATTTCCTTGGATTTTATGTGAAATAAAATTTTGGTACCGTTCGTGGTGTTGGTCTACTTCTTCTACGTTATTGCCATTGGTTTTTTGTGGCCGACCAACTTTGAGGGAGAAGTGTTTCTTCTTTTTTGAACATATGTAGTATGATCTTGCTGGTAGGTAAATGATGCTTCTATGCAGTGCATGCAAATATCCACATAATGAAACACACATGACTGTCAACATGTTAATGAGATCCATTACATATGTAAACAATGAAATAAATATCATGCTTGCCATCTATACTGTTTCTATTCTTAATTAAATGTTTGGATGAAAGTCTACATACCATACCATACCATTACCGCATTCTGTCTCTATTTTTATTGCAGTTTTTGCTTAGAATTCTATGCATTATAACTTTACTGCATGCATTTTTATTCTCATTGTTTTTCTCCTCAGGCTTCCACTGAAAAGGAGATTTTCTTGCCCAGTTGGACTATCAAATAAATAAACATGGCAATACAATCCAGAAATGTATAAAGTTAACACGGGACACCCAACAAGATGTTGAACTGATTGGACATAACTTCAGCTCTCTTTCTCTGCGATCATTCATTTAATAACTGTAAAAGTTGAACTCAGATAACTCACAAGTGAGGTCTGACATTAAATAAATCTGGAACACCATATGTTGAAGAAAAAGAAAAAATACCCCTAAATCAAGTTAAAGAAAAAGCAAAGGCTCTGCATGACTAGAAACCACAAGGTAAAGGTGAGCAGGACATGATAGAAGGAGAAGTCTGTACAGGCCAGGGGCTACTGGAACCCCAAAAAGTACACAAGAAATTAGACAAACTATACAATGAAGTGGTGAAGAAAATTAACAGCCTCTTGGAATATATAAATAAAAATATATAAAATATATATGATATATAAAATATATATAAATAATACTAAGAATAGACTGGAGGAAATAGAAGCCACTTTGTCTATTCATTTGGATGAAAGTAAATTAAGACAGAAGGTAGAAAGTGAGCACGTGCTGCAGGTAGCAGAGCTAGAAGTGGCATAAGAAGAAATGAAAGAAAAAATAATGGAGACTGAAGACAGAGAACGTAAGGAAAACCTAAGATTTATTGGGATCCCTGAAGGAACAGAGGAGACAGACTACAAATAATTCATGATAGAAAATCTTCATCAATGGTAATGGACAGGCATAGCAAAAAGTAAAATACTTTTGGATGGTGCCCATAGACTTTACATGGGGTCAAACATAACAGAGCAATTTCCCAAGTCAATAGTGGTAAAAGTGAAAACTTATCAGCTGAATGAGCAATTGTTATCTAAACTATTGCAGAAAGGTAAAATCCTGATAGTTGGAAAATGAAGAGTGCTTATTGATCAGGACTATTCATTACAGACTCCTCTGAAGAGGAACACATTTGTGCCTTTGTTTAAAAAGGCAGGGAGCTAAACCTGTGTTTTCAGTTGCTATATCTGGCAATCCTTAAGATATTTTTTCACAAGAGTTAAATCCTTTATGAACCCAGAGGTGGTGAAGGAGGAGCTGGATAAATGTAAACAATATATACAGCCAAGTCCAGCAGAGGAAGCAAGAGTCAGTGATATTGTAAGTTGGAGGAAGGAGACAGCTGAGGGATAAGAGAGCTGGCCAGTGAAACCATTCCTTATGTTCTGATGTAAGATGCGAGAGAAAGCCATGGAAACAGATGGGTTTTCTAAAAAGATAGAAAAAACCTTGAAGGGATTCCCAGGAAGAAGAAATGGCAATATGGCTAAAGGTGCGGGAGGAAAAAGATTAAATGAACATTATGGAACTTTTTTTCCCTTCTCTATGAGTCACTTAAAACCACCAAAATACCTCAAATTAGCATCATTGACTTAATGTGGCCTAGCATAAGACAAGCATAGGACTGATGTAAAGAACAGCTAAATATTCACATGAATAAATGCTTGACTTAATATTTATGAAAGTGCAGTTACGGAACTTTTTTATCTTTGATATCAGGTTGTTTTTAATGGAGTTATGTTAAGAGAGGGGAGAGGTGAGCGATGTAACAAAATGGTGAAAAATAAACTGGACAACAGTAATGACTTTAGGAACAAATGCAAATCAATGTTGTCTTAGTGGGGTTTCAGGATAGGCAGAAAATTGTACATACCTGTTTCAGACAAATAGGAAAAATATAAAGCATGTTAAACACATAAGAATTGGAAGCTTTGCTCCTATCATTAGGTGTTTTGCCTTAGGGGCTTAATTATTGAGACACTGATATGTGTTTTTTTATGCGTAGTGGTGGATTCTGTTTGAGTACCAGTATGTGTATGTTGTTTGCACTTAGGAGGTTTCTGGTCTTTTCATAGGCTCTTAGCAAGTACCTCCATGTATGCAGGTTTGTGTCTTGAACGTATCTTGTGTGAGAGGGGAGTTGTGTGTGCTGACAACCTGTTATATGTCTTGTATATTGTTATGTGAGAGAACTGATTCTAATTTCATGGTATAGTTACATCTCTCACATACTGTGTTTGCTTGCTTTAGGAGCAAGTGGTTGTCAGTATACATGAGACAATTACTACATTGCCACAGGATGCCCATGTCAATCAGGTTGGCTGGAGAAATGGTGGGACACTATCTGTCCATTATGGAGGGTGTATACTGTAGTAACTAGTAGGGATGGGCTAGATGGACCAGGGTTTGCTTGTGAGACTAACAAAGGAGGCTATTCTTTGGAGGGCTAAGGGTGGAAGACTCCGTCAATGCCTCAACTGAGTTGCTCGCTAGGTAGCAATGTGCAACTGCTTTGTGCACAAAGAGGCAGTGGAGCTAAGGAAGGTTCTCTAGAAGGTATCAAGGGAAAATTGTGCTTTTAAGCATTTGCTTCTATACACAGCAGTGCTAAACCCTACAGAGCAGTGCACATCTACGCATAAACACAGGGCTTAAAGAATGCCTTGTGATTATCCTTAGCTAGGGAGGCTATTTTTTATTCATACCCAGCTTTGGAAGACTTGACAGGATCTCTGATTTGTTTTTTTAAGCTAGAGAGGGATTTCTTCCTCTGCTGAGCCAGTTTCCTCTTGTTCTTGGACATTATATTCTGTCTCTTGTTGTAATAGCCTGTTTATACTAGGGGCCCACCAGGGTGTCTTGTTTTTTGGCAATACCTGGTTTTAATATAGTCTGGTACAGTCTATTCTATACAGCTACTTAAGTGGTTATGCAGGTCATTGGTATACAGCTCTGCATAGGAGTCCATGTTATCTATGTTCGAGGGGGCTTTGAAATTTTTTATACCATCACTTAGTAGGAGGTAGTTTGACTTTGAATAATTCTTAGGCATTTTTGAGCTTGATGGGATATTTGGTCTTATAATTACATTGAACAGGACTGATTTATTGTCCAGTCTTAACCAGGGAAGACATCACACAGGGGAGGGTGCAATGCTCTCCCATGTTAGTGAGTACTATGTACAGGACATTTGCACATCTAGGAGGTGTGCTGTCTAGCTGTTCCAGAGCATTTGCATTGACAAAGTCCAAGAACCTCTGAGCCAGCATGTTTATGGTCATGTATGTTTCCCAGTCAAGGGTAGGATAATTAAAAGCACCCATGAGTAAGGTGTTGAGCTGCATGGCAAGTGACTCTAGTAAGTCCAGGTATGTGGTACACTTTTTCTGTTTCATGGTGGTGGACCTATAGCTAGCTATGATGTGGTAGTTAGGAGCAAAGCTGCACTACCCCTTGTGTGTTGCCCTCCCTGGTAAGGTCTGATCATAAATCTGTCTCATTTAAAGTAAAGATCAAACCTGACACCAGCACAGGAGTAAAAAACTGAAACATTTCTCCAAAGCAGACTATTGCATACTAAGCAGTGGTATAAAAAGTTTCAAAGCCCCTGCCAACATAGCCAACAATGACTCCTATGCAGAGGAATATGCAAATGCCCTATACAGCCACTTAAGCAAATGCATTGACTTGGCTGTACCCAAAGGAACAAAACCAGGTCTTCCTGAAAAAACAAGCCACCCTGATAGACTGTAAGTATAAATAAGCTATACAACAAAAGAAAGAAACTGATATCTAAGAACAGGAGGAAACTTACCCAACAGAGGAAGAATACCTTCCACAGCCTGAACAAGCAAATAAGATATCTTGTTAAGTCCTTTAAGGCTAGCTATGAGTCTAAATTAGCATCCCTAGCTAAAGACAATCATAAGGCATTCTTTAGCTACATCTGAAACCTAAAAGGGAATGCCCAGCTGTGTGCCAAACTTATAGTGGATACCACTCACACTGAACCTGAGGAAATTGCCAACCTGCTAGCTGACAGATTTGAAAATTACATCACTCCCATCCCCACCAGACATACCCCAAAGCATTCCTGACACCAGTCCTCTACTGAGTATCTCCAAAGAATAGGTGCTGCAAGCACCCTTCAAGGCCAAAAGCATGGCCTCTATAGGACCAGATAACATCCCAGGCTGCTTAGCAACCAATCTAAGATAAGACCTAATGGAATCACTCGGCACTCTGTTTAACCATAGCCAGAGAACTGGCTTTGTCCTGGTAGAGTGGAGAACACCAATGGTAATCACCTTGCACAAAGTGGATCCATCAACTGACCTTAGGAACTATCCACCCATAAGCCTGAACAGCCTTATCTGCAAGACTATGGAAAGAATCATCATGGCCCTTATCCACAAGGACATAGGTAACCTTCAAACCCTTAACCTGACCCAGTTTGGTTTCATCAAGGCTAGATCTTGCTTATTAAACTTAGTGGACCTCTTTGAGAATGTCACCAAAGCCCTGGAAGAGGGCAAAACAGTACATACCACATGTCTTGATTTAGCCAAGGCCTTTGACACAATCCTCCATTCAGGTATCATACAGAAACTCTCCCAACTGGGGATTAACCCATACATTACTAGATGGTAACAAACTGGCTCAGTGACAGAACGCACACTGTCAAAGATGGGGAGTCCACCTCCACCAGTAGACCAGTTACCAGTGGGGTACCACAAGGATCTGTGCTGGGCCCTCTGTTGTTTGGAATCTATTTCTCTGAAGTCCAGGTGAAGGTATTTGGCCTGTGGCTTACCAAGTTTGCAGGTGACTGTAAACTGGGTGCAATCACAGAATCCCCCAATGCTGTTAACATATTACAGAAAGGACTGTCACAGACAAATGATTGGTGCCAAACTCAAGGACTAAAACTTAACACAAAAAGTGCCTCATTATCCCTTTTGCAAAGAAGTAACCCCAGATAATTATGATATAGGTATCACCCCTCTGAGCTCAAACTCAGTGGTGTGAGACTTGGGGACACGGGTTGATAGCAATCTAAACTTCAATCACCATGTGTCCATAATGGGAAGAAAAGCATTCTACATTGTGCATCTCATAAATAAGGGTATCACATTCAAGATCAGGGAGGCATAGCTCCACTGTACTCGACCCTTTTCAGACCACTAATTGAGTACAATGCTTCCTTCTGTATGTACCTCACCAGACACCTGCAGCAACTGTAGAGACCACAGAGGTTTCTAACCAAGAGAATCCAGGGCCTCCAAAATAAGATATACATCGAAAGACTGAAAGCCCTGTCACTGTACTCTGTATCATACATGCTGCTGAGAGTCAAACTGTGCCTGGCCTACAGGGCAGTCTTGGACACTGCCCTAATGGAAATGCTGTGCTACCACAAATCAAATGAGATAAGAATAACTCACTCCAGGGATCTCAACCTAACCTGTGACATTAACAGAAAATGCTGGAGAGACTGATATAGCCCAGTGATTGTTGCTCCTCTGGAATAAGCTCCCACTCCATGTGAAGCAGAGCTCCTCAATTACCCTATTCAAGTGCAACCTTCACAACAGGATGGGTTACCATAAATTCACCCCAAGAGTAGCACCTATGTCCCTCATTGATAGGGGCAGTCGGTACTGAATTGCTCTGCTAACAACCATCTAACTATGGTCAATAAGGGTACTCAGGTTATTACACAGCTAAGCTTATAAAGGCCCTAGAGCCATTAGCCTAGTAACCCCCTATGAACCTATGAACTACATCTAAATTTTAAAAAGGAATAATACACAGCTATGCACTGAACTGGTTGTGGTTGGCATCACCCATACTCAACAAGAGGTAATAGCCAACCTGCTAACTGACAGATTTAGAGCAAACTTCGCCACCCTATCCCCTACAGTCATCCCTCAAAGTATACCTGCCACCATTCCTCAGCCTGTTATCTCAAGAGAGCAGGTCATCTCAGCACTGTCCAAAGCCAAAAACATGGCATCAATGGGACCAAACAACATCCCAGGTTGCCTTTTAATCAACTTAAAACATGACCTAGCAGACCCACTTGGATCCCTGTTTAATAATAGCCTGTGAACTGGCTATGTTCTGGCAGAATGGAGGACAGCAGCAGTAATCCCTCTGCACAAAGGAGGACCATCAACCGACTCTGGGAATTATAGGCCCATAAGCTTGACTAGCCTCAACTGCTAGGCCATGGAAAGAATCATTATTGACCTTATTAACAAGGATATAGGTAATCTCCAAACTCTGACCCAACCCAGTTCAGATTCATTACAGGTAGATCATGCCTGTTAAGCATGGTTGACTTTTTCAAGAAAGTCACCAAGGACCTGGACAAGGGAAAGACAGTACATAGCACCTATCTTGATCTAGCCAAGGCATTTGACAAATCCCCCAGTCAGACATTTTAGAGAAACTCTCCCAATTGGGAATTACCCCCTATATTACCAGACGGGTAGCCAAATGGCTCACTGACAGGACACATACTATCAAAGATGGTGGTGTCACCTCTAGCAAAAGACCAGTCATAAGTGGCATACCACAAGGTTCTGTGCTAGGCCCCTTACTGTTCAGAATTTATTTCTCAGACGTCCAGGCAAACTTGGATGGCCTGTGGCTAACCAAGTTCACTGATGATTGTAAACTGGGAGCAATCCTTGAGTCCCCCATCAGTGTTAATATACTACAGACAAGGTTAATGCAGACAAATGACTGGTGCTAAAGCCATGAATTAAAGCTAAATGCAATAAAAATGCATTTTATTCCCTGTTTTACAGTTTTATGTAAAAAACAAAAAAAAGCTGCAGTAATTATATTAGTAGATGTGTTTATACTGTAAATATATTTTAATTTGTTTTAGATATGTGTTTTCTTAGTTAACTATATAGTATATTTCTATTGGATGTGCTGTGTCACATGTTTTTTTACTGATACTATTTATTTGAATAGAGAATTGTGTATGTTATGCCTTAGCACTGAAGAAGGGGAAACCCGAAAGCTTTGCTGTTGCTGCATTAAAGTGAAGGAATTAATCCAGCGTTTCTGTGATCATGGCATAAGGCAATCATAACATTGAATTTAAAGAAGGGGAAAGACCCTTGTAAGCCAGCATCATATAGATTGATTTCAGTCTAATGACATGACTATAAGATTTTTATGTTCTTTCTAGTAAATAGACTGGCAGAAGCATTGCAGAGGCTAGTTGAGCCAAAACAGCATGTGCTCATAGAAGGAAGGCAGACATCTGACAATATATTAAAGTCCTTCATAACACAATGTGCAGTAGAAAGGGAGAAGAAAAGTTTAGTTATGATCGAGTAAGATGCTGACAAAACATTTAAGGGAGTTCACTGGAAATATTTGCGGGAAGTTTTAAGAATGGAATTTAAAGAGGACTTTGTTAACATGTTAAGCAATTTGTATAAGGGATCTACTGCGGACATAAAACTAAATGCAAGAATAATAATGGCAATTGACACAGAAATAGGAAATTCACTGGTCTGCCCCCTGTCTCCACTCCAATTTGCTCTGTATTTAGTGCCACTATCTCAGAAGTTGAGACATTCTAACATTAGAAGGTGCAACTGGGGACAGGGACAGGAAGAAAACTTAGCGATGTTCTTAGATAACATGATACTGTGTACTAGAAACCCTGCTAGGAGTATTAGAACAATATTTACTATACTAAGGAATTTTAATAGATATCTGGTTACAAAAATAAATAGGAAAAAGCAAAGACTATTTGCATAAATTATGCCCCTCCATCAAGAGAGTATCGAAATCTCTGGAGACATTTCAAATAGAATTTCTTGGGATTATGGGTTGCTACAAGGGAGGCAGCTATATTATCCAAAAGCTGGTACCAAATACGGGAAAAGAAGTTTGATAAGAGAATGGAAAATTATAATGAGTGATGTAGATCAAAGAATAAGAGCTATGCAAATGTACACAGTGCCATTAGTAATAAATACAGTGCAAGCATTTGTAAATGATCCAGATAGCAAGTATTGGGAAAAGCTGTGAAAAGAAATAACAGAGTATATATGAGCAGGCAAAAGGTTAAGGGTTGGATGGCAGAGGACAATTGTCTCATACAATGAAAGGGGACTGAGAATCCTGCACTTACAGAGCAGAGTAGGACAAAGATTATACTGAACATACATATCCCAGAATATAGGGCCAAATGAAAACAAGTACTGCTGACAGGTCAGGGACGGCAAGGAAGGGAAAGTGAGGTAGCAATATGGACACAGGGCAAGCAAGGAAATGTAATACTAAAATACATGATAGTATACACAATCTTTTTTAGAATGAAGGAGTACCAACCATGGAAATTTGAAACTTGGCCAATAGGATCAATAAAAAAAATTACTGCAGACACATACCAAGTAAATGGGTACTGGATTATTAAAATATATATTGTTAGTTGTTATTCAGTTCTTCTGATGATATAACCAAGGACTGGGATATATCAGTACATGCCAAAACATTACTGGCATATATTATGGTAAAGAGGTGAATGGCAGTAAACAAGAGAGGTGCAAATTGTTTGAATCATTTGTTAGGCCAAATAAAAACTATAAACACTGGTCCTGGACTGTAGCACTTTGTATAAATAAAGTAGGCAAAACCTAGGAAAGGTGATGCAAGTAAGATGCAAGACTTATGGTGCATTCATCAGTATATGACATTGTGCATCTTGTATGGGAATTGAATTACTTGTACACATGCTAATGCTGAACTAAAAGTGGTTTTATTAAAAATAAAAAAAATATCCTGATGAGCTGTGGTAACCAGGTATTCATAACACCATTAGTTTTTGTGTACTAGTATATTGCTCATACTAGAAGCAGGTGTAGCTAGTCAGCATGTGTTGAGAGGCATTGGCCAGGATGTCATGTGTTGTTACCATCTGCATCATCTTCAGTTGACATATGAATATCTCCATGACTGAGACATTTTCAAACACTGTCACGTGGAAAGAGGCATCAGGCAGGCATTAGTAGATATCTGTTGCCCTCACATAGGGATATTTAGGTTTATGTTGCATTAACCATTCCTGCTAAGGTGACCATTCAAATTCAGCATTTGACAGGAACTATATTAAGAGTTTTATAGGCATTGCTCTCATGAATCCTCCACCAGTTTCTTGGCATGATTTTGCAACATGTGGATGAGCATATTAGGTTTCCATGGACAGCAGAAGAAAGAAACACCTCTATGAGGGCATTTGATGATATAAGCTGCTTCCATAGGGTCCTAGGGGGCACTGATTGCACCTTCATTGACATCAAGACCCCACCTGATTCATATGGCACCCAGGCTATCAACTAGAAGGGCTTCAACTCTATGAAGTGCCAGTGAGCATTGCACAAGGTATTATATCCAATGGGTCTGCTTACCAAGGCAATTGCAATGATTCCTACATCTTGTACACATGCAAGCTTACCATAATTCATGCAGAGTGAATTTCTACAGGGTCATTAAGTTGGTAGGTATAAGCATTGCCACCCACAGCCATTCTGATATCTGGTCACATGAATGCAGGTAGCAGTCTACACACAAAGGTGTCCACTGTTGTGTGTTGCAGGAGATGCAGGATACATTTTGGAACTGTGGCTATTGACCCCATCTACAGTCTCCAGACTGTGTCAGAGATGGCATATAACGGTCCACTGCCAAAGATGTAATATCACTGAACATGTGTTTGGACTGCTGAATGCTTCCTTACACTGTTTGGATACGTCTGGTGGTGCACTGTGGTATGCTGTGGAGACCTGCAGCAAAATACTTGTGGCCTCTACTATGCTTTATAACATGGTGCTATGAAAACCATTATAACACGAAAACACCAGAGCACTGCCTGACATACTTGTGACAGCAACAAAAGAGGGGATGGAGAGGAGGCATCAGAGGACCTGGTTGTGGTAGGACTGCATGAGAAGCAGAGGCAGGGCAATGCATTGTGGCACTGGCAAAGAGATGGTGTCTGTCCCATAACTTTGGGCCATGAAAATACAAACACAGAATAAAACTGACACATGTAATAATACACCCAAGCTATGTAGTACAGTGTACTGACCACCCAGTACATCAAACATTACCATACTCACATAGGTCAGAGGGGTATGCAGGGCACAGTCATCATAATTTGTATGGGAGGGCACAGAGACAGAGGACAGCGATGTTACATATGTGGTGATATCATGGGTGGTGGATATGCTAGCCATTCACATGGCTAGCATACCTCTCAACTGTCCAGATTTTCACAGAATGTCCATATTTTGGCTCATATTTTTTTGTCTATTCCTCATAAAATTTGTAGCTTTCTGGCAAAATCACAGGGATGATCTGAGGATTGAAGACTCTAAATAATGACATATATTTGAGTTTCAGACTTCAAATCCTTCAGATAATGTAAGTTAAAACAACCCCTGTTATTCTAGCAACTTTCTAAGTTTATAAGAGCAATATTTAAAATATGCCCCTATTTTTGGGACTTCGTTCCCCTATTTTGCCATGCTTTGTTCAGATTTCTTGCACTAAGAGGTGGAGAGGTATGGTGGCTAGGAGGATGGGAAGAGTTGGGAATCACATACTCTAGTGATGGGGTGGATAGAACAGATAACAGAGTATTGGTTGGGTGTACTATGTGGCCCCACAGTGTCAGGAAGGATGGCATACCATGGTGGTGCATTTATGGGAACACCTATTGTGGCATTCCAGTAGCATATTAACATGCATAATACCATGAACAGGCTCAGATAGGCATTTCTTATGGCATGGCTGTGAAGGAGCTTGATTATATTGAACTACAGGACCCTGACTGGCTTGGTTGGTGGGGTGTGCACACAGTAGAGCCAAGAGCATCAGCCATGTCAACTGGAGCGTCCAAGTCCAGGAGGCAGAAGAAGCAATGACCAGTGTATACAGTAAAGCTATCTCCACAACAGTGTTTTCCATTTGTGCATACCTCATGTGCAGTCATGCAATTTGCATCCTTCCTCAAGCAGCACTACTGTGGCCAGTTGCCCACATCTAAATGAATACACAACTAGCTGCCAATGGGTCCACCAATGGCCTCAACAGGCATATCTTCTCCTAGTCCCTAAACACCATGCCACTTCACATGCATTGCAGAATGTCTGTACAGCAGTTTTCAGACCCATGTGTAGGAATGCAGTACACCAGCATCTCTGACATGGTGTGAGTACTGTCCATCTGTACCTGTATCACTCACCTGCACATCTGCTAACTGATGTTGAAGATAATACCCAGGACTGGAAATGTCCTGGAGCCATAGCAATGATGGCCACTTGCAAGTCTCTTCCATATGCTGGGTGAAAGCACCTCAAAGGTAGTCTGATCCCCCTCCCCAAAGGTTGTCTGTGGTGGTGATAACTATATTGCAAGGGAGAGGCTGACATGGACAGGAGAAATAACTATTGTTGAACACAGTTGATAATGGAGGTTCATCATGTACCTTCATAGTTATCTGAACTGGAGTCATCAATTGTTAGCATTGCTAAGAGTACCAGTATGTCTTCAGACTGTGTCATGTGCATGATGCCATCATTGTTTGTCACTAGTGACTCACTGACATGAGGGATATTTCAACTTGATGTAATGGATACTCTCCCACTGAAGCCTATTAATGCATAATTCTGCATCATACCTCTTACTCCCACTACCATTTAGCATGCAAACTACTTCATAGCATACATATGCATAGCCTATGGTCACATAAGTACCATATGTTACAGGGTTTGACTGTTGCAGACCTGATGCCCCCAGATGTCATAAATGCATATTGGTATGTCTGTGTGAACATTCATGATGCAAGCCACTGTTCTATACAAATGGCACATGCTCAGAGCCTGATCCAGCACTATGCAACTTAGGCAGAGGGACCTAGGCTTGGGGGCCACTGGCCAGGGAGGGCTGTCACAACATTTAATTTAAGCAATTTAAAAAAATATATTTCTTCTTTAATGATACACTCTGCATGCAATTTATTTTTTAAGGATGCACTCTGCATCTGTGTGTGCATTTTTAGTAATGACTGTCTATGCATCATACTAATGACACATGCACAACAATGCAGATTTAAACGTTGGAACTGTCCTGCTTTTGCACAGGATTTTAAATGTGGAAAGTTCACATGAGGAAGATGAGCATGTGAATGTGGAGAACTACCATGAGAAAGACAAGCAAGCCATTCCTTCAGTAGATTAGTGAGATGAGATGGTGTATGTGTGTGAAATGCCCTACTTAGGGATGGCAGGTTAGTTAATTAAGTTGCTCAGGCTGGATGGCAGGTTGGACTCAAACACTCTACTATGATTAGAGGAGACAAGAACCTGAGTCTTCTACACTAACTACCAGGCCATCATCAGGGTGTGCACTTCCAAGGAATTGTGAGGTTTCAAGGGAAGAGAAGCTTACTATTGCTTATACTGTCTGTTTTCAATGTGTAACTGTTTTGTTTAGCAAATGCCATCATCAGTGTTTGTGCTACAGAATTTAAAAGCAGTGTAAGGAGCACAACAGGTAGTATAATTACCTTTAGTGCAGAAGGCTGTGGGTTCTACTTTCATGTCATGTAAATAGATTACTAATATTACAATGCACTTTAAGGTTGATGGTATATTTGCATTCCTGAATGTGCCCCACCTTGGATGAGATGCCTAGTAATTATGTTCCTGTTGTCAATTTGCCAGCCATTCCCTATTGTAATATTACCATTGTAACAGTTTTTTTTTAATGTAATATGGGCAACATTTTCTTCAAGGGCAGCAAGTATTAAATGTGTACATGAAACACTTAAATACAAAGTTGTTTGCCAGCAGCAGTCTCTTCATTAGTTACAGATCTCTTTAAAGGAGAATTATTCAGAGAGCTTTTATTTCTGCAGAAATTGTACATATTGATTGATATTGGTGGATTATGACAAAAGATTGAGTGGAATTTTATGGTTAAAATGTTCTGAAATCGGTAGTTTTATCATTATTGGTTCAAACATTTTGTATCATTAGTTAATGGAAAAATGTTCAAAACTACAACTTTAAAAAGAGATGGTAATAAGTGGTGCTATATTATACAAAGAATATAATTTAACATAATCAGGAAGGTGCATCAAAGAACACATGTATGTATGCATGGTCCGAAAAAATTATGCAAGAAACCAGCCCAAAGGTAAACTTAATATGCTACTGTTCAGATGCATTTTCTTTGAATGTGCGTTTCAATGCCATTTCAATGAATGTGAGGTTCAAGGACAGAGAAGTTTGCTGTTCATGCTAAGTTGTTTTCATTGTGAGACTGTATTGTTTTGTTTAGAAAATGGCTACCAGTGTTTGTGCTATAAAATTTTAAATAAAAGTTTTAAATTAAATCTAAATGTCTATAATATTTATAAGAAATAAAGAAGAAAACAGTGTGCACACTGACAGGTTTGAACAGTGTTTATAGTAACTGGAGAGAAATAGCCAATTAATGGGACACTGAAATGGCTGTGGGGGCTGCTGCTGGGGGCCTGATCCATTACTTTGCCTGGGGCTCCATTGGACCATGATCTGGCTCTACATTGCTACTATTCATCATAAGGGACACTTGGGCGGTTGTCACCAACCCACCTCCCATATCTGAACCACTGCCAGGTATGAGGGCTTTCCCACTTTCCACACTGGGGGATACCAGGAATTCTTCCACATCTATGAGATGCATCTGCTTTGGTCGTCCTTCCCACTGGTCAGCCTAATCTTGGTTGCCAACCTAATCTCTGTTGATTTGCTCAGCTTTGGTCCTGGCATGTAGTAACATATATATGATCCTGCAAAGCACCTGTACTTTTGTCCTATTATGGCCACAGTCTACATTGATGCCCTGCACTAATTCCCACTGTACCTGGTCTCAGAAGGCCCTGTCAGTTTTACCCTTTTGAAAGATGGGCATGCCCTGTGCACATAGGGCCTACAGTAACCACTCTCTCTCCTGTGTGGTGAAACTTTACAGTTTCTGCCATTTTATTCAGTCCCATGCCAAGACATGCACAATTATGGGTTACACATCTTGATCAGTGCATTTATCCAAGACTCTTTATCCCAACTGAAAATTGTCTCTGCACTATCTCAGGCACCCTTACAATGACCACGGTCCTTTGTGCTGATGTTTGACACTCTATCATAGTGTAGTGGCTGCGAGTATGCTTCACAAAGCAAAAACGAAAGCGTAGAACAAAGCAGGCTAAAGCAACTCTCTAAGTTTATTAGCTCCAAGTAACACGAAAGAATGAACAATAAAATGAACGCCTTCACAGTCCCAGCGTTTCCGTCCAAATGGACTTCATCAGACAAAGTAAATAATCTCATTTAGTATTTTATACAAATTTAAAAACACAAGCATCAATCATTTGCTTACATGCATTCAAAACCTACAAATCAACCTTCAAGCTATTTAATAATTTAGTATGCTCTCCATTCTGATTTCATAAAATTACGTGAATTTTTATATTTGTGTGTAAATAAATATTTAAATTATTAAATGCAAATGTTAAAATTATCCCTTACAATAAATAACTTGTTTTAAAATGTTAGACCATTAAAAAGAAATTTTATATAAATAAATGATCATACAAAACATTAAATCCTTGTGTTATACATGCATTTACTTAATGTGAAGCATAAGTGCCATCTGCTGACCAAAGCAGGTAAAGTAAATGCATGTATAACACAAGGATTTAATGTTTTGTATGATAATTTATTTATATAAAATTTCTTTTTAATGGTCTAACATTTTAAAACAAGTTATTTATTGTAAGGGATAATTTTAACATTTGCATTTAATAATTTAAATATTTATTTACACACAAATATAAAAATTCACGTAATTTTATGAAATCAGAATGGAGAGCATACTAAATTATTAAATAGCTTGAAGGTTGATTTGTAGGTTTTGAATGCATGTAAGCAAATGATTGGTGCTTGTGTTTTTAAATTTGTATAAAATACTAAATGAGATTAATTACTTTGTCTGATGAAGTCCATTTGGACGAAAACACTGGGACTATGAAGGCGTTCATTTTATTGTTCATTCTTTCGTGTTACTTGGAGCTAATCAACTTGGAGAGTTGCTTTAGCCTGCTTTGTTCTACGCTTTCATTTTTGCTTTGTGGAGTTTGGTTGGAGTATATCGCATTTTTCTTGGTTTGGTGCTTCTGCGGGTATGCTTGCCATGCCTTCTGTCCACTGGAGATGTGCAGCTAACAGAGTCTGTGCTGGGCACCGAAGGCACAATATCCAGTGTAGTATGTCATGCTGTCTGTGTGCATATGGTACTGGATAATGACTGATCCTGAATGAGTTCCCTGTGCCCTGTTAATTATAGCACCCCCAGCAGGACTGAACCCCATACTTCTTATACTTCTTGTCCCACATACCCTATCAGGTTGAACCCCACCCCACCTAGAAAACTTGCAACCTGTCCTGCCTGCCCTTTGTTCTGGTAATCACCTGCCATGCCTTGTGCTGTGATACACATTGGATGCATGGCTAGGCTCAAAAAAGCCCTTGTGGTCATTAGCCTTGTAAACACCTATGAATCTATGAACCTATACCTCACACATTCCACTCCTCTGTGTCTGTTGCTTTCAAGTTCCCCTGTGTGGTCACTGCAGTACTGCAGTACATTACTAGCTATCCTGTCTGCTGTCAGCGTGCCTCGTGCCTGTGTGGCAGCAAAATCTGATATGCTTTATTTATTTATTTATTAGTTTATTGAAATTTGTTTACCAGTAAAATCCTACTGGGAGAACCATATCATAGAGATGTGTGTTGGTATGGTGGCAAATGGCACTGGTAGATGTAGTAAGGAATGTTTTGGTTCTATACAGCATCCTTAGTCAGAAGCACATCCAGCTCAACCAGCGCCCTGTGCTGGTACTACAAACTAGCACCCCCTCCCCTGAGCTCTTCAAGTGAAGAGCAACCAAAAAAGAAAAACTTCTGCAGGATGCCATTTGGCTGGCTTCCTGAAGATAGGCCCTAATCCTCACTCTCCAACTCCTCAAGTGAAAAGAAAAAGAATATGCTTCTTCAACTGGCACACCAACCACGTGGCCAATTAGACAACATGCCCTCTCCCTCTTGCCCCAGCCAATCTGGTCCAGTTTCTAAACACTGTCCTTGACCATCCTTCCTCTTATAATTTTGGTAAAAAACAAATCTTTATTACCCTGCATACATGTTTTAGTTAAAAAAAAAAGAATGAAAGAAAAAGAAACATCCCCTCTTTGTTAAAATGATAGCAAACTGCAAGCAGTTGCTACAGTTTATATCCTACACAGAATGCTAGAGTTCTCAGGTTTTACTTAAAAAAAAACAAAAAAAAAACTTCTCTCTCTTAAACTGTAGCAAACTGCTTGCTCCGAATGCAGCAAGCAGTTACTACAGTTTATACCCTGCACTTAACACTGCAGAGGTCAGGTTTTAGTTCAATTAAAAAAAGAAACTTTTGTCTTTTAAACTGTAGAAAACTGCCTGTTACAAACGTAGCATGCGGTTGTTACAGTTTAGACGACACACAAAGCACTCGGATTTGACCACAAATGCAATACTGGCTTTTAAAAGCCAGTATGCATTAAAGCGGGATCAGGACTAAATGGTCATGTCCTCCAACACTTTGCAACTGGGGCAGTTGCCCCCTTCGGCCAATCCTAGCTACACTACTGTTCCTATTTTTGTGACCAGCCGTTAGTTCATACCTGTAAAACTTTATTTTATTTTATTTTATTTTATTTTACATTTGTTGACCGGGAGGATCCGACTGGATGCATGTCCATTTTCAGCGGAGGCCCGGGGAGAAAAGCTCCAAAACACAGGTTACAAAACACTTAACTAAACAATGAAGCAAAATATACATTCAAAATAAGAGCATTCTAACTTATTCTTTCTAATTTATTTTAAATGTAAGAGGAGTAGGATAGTAAGGAGATGTAGAATATTCATGAGTTATAGACAGTTATTACATTCTAGAGTGGACTATCCCGGGTTTAGGCAATGGCAACTTCGCATTGAGCCCAGATGAGTTTTAGCTTAGCTTTAAATTGACTTAAAGTAGAGATGGATATAATATCATGGGGAAGTTTGTTCCAAATTTTACCTGCAGCGTTGGAGAGAAGGAAGTCTCCAGCAGAGTTATTAGTTTTGAGTGATTGGATTAGGAGACGGTTGGATGACCTCAATGGGCGGGCATTATTACAAAGGGGAAGTAGTGCTTTGAGGGAAGGAGCATATTCAGGGTTATATATGATTTTGTGAGTAAGGACTAGTAGGTTGAAAGTAATTAGGTTAGGAAGCTCAGACCAGTTGAGTTTGGCTAAATTGGTACAATGATGGGTCCTATATGGGGACCCAGTAACAAACCTTGCAATATGATTGTAGCATTTAGAGAGTTTGTTCATGACAGTTTTACTTATATTGTGAAGTAAGGGGGACGAGTACAGGAGTGATGAGAGGAGGTGAGTCTGGGCAATGGCCATTTTAGCTTGGGGGGTCAGGAAGCTTTTTATTTTATATAAAGAGCCTAGCTGTTTGTTAATGGTCTTAATTATTTGGCTTGCGTGTATATCAAATTTTAGTTTGTTGTCTATGGTTACCCCTAGTAATTTTGTCGAGAGGTCTGGAGAAATAATGGTCCCATCCTTTGCTTGGATAGTAAAGTTAATGGGGTAGGACTTTTTTGTTGGAAGAAACAACAACATTTTAGTTTTTAGGGTTGAGAAACAGGCGACGACTGGAGAGCCAGTTTTCTATTTTGCTGAAAGTAGACTGGGTTAACAGTTGTAAATCTGAAGGGGTAGTACCAGAGCAGATTAACGTGGAATCATCTGCATATTGTATACAACTGGCATTAGGAGTAACTGTATGCAGATCATTGATAAAATTGGAAAATAATAGCGGCCCTAGAATAGATCCTTGAGGTACTCCTAATGTATTGGGTAGTAGCTTAGAGAGTTTGGTCTGCCATAAAACTGCTTGTTTTCTGCCAGATAGATAGGAACTAAACCATTGTACAGCAATGGTGTCAAGACCTAGTGAAGGCAATGTATTGATTAAAAGTTTATGATCCACCATATCAAAGGCCTTTGACAGATCCAGAAATAGTGCTGATGAGAGATTGTTATTATTACGATGGGAGTTTATGGTATTTGAAAAGACAAGGAGGGCTGAGGTGGTACTGTGGAGAGGTCTGAAACCATGTTGGGTATCAGCCAGTAGTTGGTTGACTATTAGGTGTTTCATGAACTGTTTCTGAACACATTTTTCCATTATTTTTGCTAAAGGGGAAAGTATGGATATGGGCCTATAGTTAGAAAGATCAGTGGAAGTGCCTCCCTTGTGGAGAGGAATTACATATGATATCTTCCAGATCTCGGGATTATGGCCTCTGCTAAGGAGCGGTTGATGAGGATTGACACTGGGTAAGCAATTACGTCAGCTGTTTTTTGCAAATATTCAGCTGGGAGTTGGTCGGCTGAGAGTGTGGAGGGTTTTAGTTTTTTAATTAATTTACATATAACGGAAGTTGCAACAGGTTGAAAGGTAAGTAGGGGAATATTTTTAGTGTTCGAGGGTCAGAGGTATGAAGGCTAGGTGGTAATTGATTAGACAGAGTTTGTATTGTCTCAGTGAAGAAGTGGTTAAAACTATTGGAGACATCGTCAGGGGATTTATCAATGAGTGTGGCAGGGGCAGGGGTAGTAGTGCGACCAGGATGAAGAAGTTGATTTAGTCCAGCCCAGAATTTTTGTGGACAGTTTTGGTGGTTGGTTTGTAATTTACAATAGTATTGTCTTTTATCTAGTAATATTTGCCTTTTAGTTTCATTCCTAAGTTGTCTGTATTTACTTTGGTCCAAAGGGAGTTTGGAAGTGCCAGACAGACCACGCCTTGTTTCTAAGTTTTATTTTCAATCTTGTTTCTTTTGAAAGCCAAGGAACATCTACAGCTTTGGTTTTCTTTGAACGAGTGGGTGCATGAAAATTAAGAATTTCTAAGAATTTTTTGTTAAAGTAAAGCACAGCTTCCTCTAGGGGTAGATGTTTTAGTAATGTCCAGTTACATGAAGATAGTTCTAGTTGTAATTTAGTTAAGTCAAGTTTCTTTTGTTTCTAACAGTTCTGATTGTGGGTTGCATGGGAATGGCTATCTTATGCTTAATGATGTAGGTGAGGTGGTGGTCACTTAAACTATCGGGAGAGTACCAGATGTATAGTGATCAGGGTGCTTATTTATTAGTACCCAGTCAAGTATACTGTCCTTCTGGTTAGGTTTCCCTAGCCTAGTTGGAGTATTAATAGTTTGCTTGAAAGAGTAAAGGTTAATATGTGAGGAAGGAGCTGAGGGGCACAGGTATTCCAATCTATGTTAAAGTCTCCGAGAACTAAGGTCTCTTGGGGGAAGTGAGTTGATATCCAGTGAAGGGTGTTTTCGAGGGTTTCTATATTATTTCCTGGGGGAATGTACAAGCAAATAATATAGATACATTTATTGCTGTTAATCTGAAGCTTGGAAATTAGTATTTCTGCATTGTTAAATTGAGGTGGTTGCAAAACATCAATAGATACAGTTAGATCAGATTTATAGAGTATGGCTACTCCACCTCCTTTCCTGGGAACTCGGTCTCTCGATGTATATTGTAACCTGGGATTAGTATCTCATTATCGGTAGTTGTGGGTTTTAACCATGTTTCAGTTAGACACAAGATCTCAGGGAAAGGTCTACTAGTACCGCATGAAGTTCATGTACTTTGTTGTTTATGCTTCTGATGTTCAGATGACAGGTTAAAAGAGAGTTAGTAGGACGGGCAGTAATGGGGTTGGAACTAATATCAATGTTGGGAGAGGACTGCTGGTCAATGCTGGTGGGACCAGGGTTGGGGTGTATATCACCATGAGGGAGCAGATTAAGTCTAAGTTTGGAGATAAGTTTTAGGAATTTATCTAAAATTTTGTAAAATTGTTTGAGTTTGGGGTTTTATTTCTATTTGCGGTTGGGTAAGGTGGCAGTAAACAGGAGGTTGATTCTTCCCAAGTACCATAAACATGAAAGTAGTTATTGAATTTACTTCCAATTATATTGGTCCCTGATGTGGTAGTAGAGAGTAATACCAGGTTTTGTGTTTCATACGATGTTGTGAAGTAAGAGGTTAATAGCAGTGGAAGAAGAAAGAAATACCACATGTTTAAGTACTTGTGATATTGGGCCGTAGAAAAATGCTATTACCGAAAGAATAGATGGAGAGGAATAGATGATTCAGAGAATGAGAAGGAGGGGGAGAGAGCAGGAGTGGGTAGAATGCAAGGAAGGTGGAGTTTCAGGGGTTGGGTGGGGAAATTTTGGTTACAGCAGGGATTGGACCAGTTTTTAGAGGGAGTGGTTTTATGACTATAAATGTAGAGGTAGTGGGGGCGGGTGGGAATAGGGGGCAGGGAGGGGAGCGAAGAGAGCCCGAGCGTAGCGAGGGCGAACGTAGCGGGGCTACACACTCAACAAAGGTAGATAGCTCTTTATTTTTGGGGAAATTCAGCAGGCTATACAGCCTTATTTTGCTTTTAATTAGTACTTTACAGGCACCAATTTACAGCCTTGTTAAGCTTTAGTTATGATTTTCAGGCACCAGATATAAGTCCGTTGCAAGTCCAATTTAATTTTAGGTGAAGTCTAAGACCTAGAGCTAATAACACTTGTAAAAGTATAACCTTGGATCCTAAAAGGCAGAGAGCAACTGAAGGCAAAACGGTACTATTATTTAACAACCTGTATGTTTAAACAGTAGAAAAGCGGCGTTCTCGCTTCAGAGTCTGTAAGGGGATTAATTGTATCCTCTCATACAGGGAACAATAGGGCTGCGAATCAGGGGAGCCACCTAGGATGAAAGAGGGAGGTCAGGAATAAGGTTAGAAGGCAGTGAAAAGACAGTATATGTAATCTTTATACATTGAGTACAAGTAAACTGCACAACCAACTAGCGCCTAAGGCAGTAACAATTGGTCTTCTACTCTAGTTAAAAGTCGCTAACAGTAGACAGTAGATGTAGTATTTATACCTTGAGTACATGTAAAATACACCACTATACTAGAGCCTAAGGCAGTAAACAATGGTTCCTCCACTCTATTTGAAAGTCGCTAACAAATGTTCGAGCATGCAGTTGAATACTAGCATAATTTGTTAAGCATGATTAGTTATAGCATTAAGTTTAAAAGGGTTACTGCCGCTTTGCGACATTACAGTACTGCATCCAGGAGTAGCCGAAATACACATTAAAACAAAACTGTTTCACCACTTCTAGCGTGGTTAGCGCTATAACAACAGTAAGATACTCATTCAGGATTAGCTAAATACATATCCATTTTACAGTGCACGATGTTCAAAGTAGACTGTGAAATACATACTTTAGTTCAAGAATTCAAAATAGACATACCACTTGGATGGGAACGCTACCTGTAGGATCCAGGTATTCTCAGGTTTTTGAAATGGCGGGTAACTGAAGTCTTATTTGAAACCTCGCTTGTGGGGGAGGAGTAATGAAATATAGCAGGGTTTCGCGGGCTTGGCTACACACTCAACAAAGGTAGATAGCTCTTTATTTTTGGGGAAATTCAGCAGGCTATACAGCCTTATTTTGCTTTTAATTAGTACTTTACAGGCACCAATTTACAGCCTTGTTAAGCTTTAGTTATGATTTTCAGGCACCAGATATAAGTCCGTTGCAAGTCCAATTTAATTTTAGGTGAAGTCTAAGACCTAGAGCTAATAACACTTGTAAAAGTATAACCTTGGATCCTAAAAGGCAGAGAGCAACTGAAGGCAAAACGGTACTATTATTTAACAACCTGTATGTTTAAACAGTAGAAAAGCGGCGTTCTCGCTTCAGAGTCTGTAAGGGGATTAATTGTATCCTCTCATACAGGGAACAATAGGGCTGCGAATCAGGGAGCCACCTGTATGTTTAAACAGTAGAAAAGCGTTCTCGCTTCAGAGTCTGTAAGGGGATTAATTGTATCCTCTCATACAGGGAACAATAGGGCTGCGAATCAGGGGAGCCACCTGTATGTTTAAACAGTAGAAAAGCGGCGTTCTCGCTTCAGAGTCTGTAAGGGGATTAATTGTATCCTCTCATACAGGGAACAATAGGGCTGCGAATCAGGGAGCCACCTGTATGTTTAAACAGTAGAAAAGCGTTCGCTTCAGAGTCTGTAAGGGGATTAATTGTATCCTCTCATACAGGGAACAATAGGGCTGCGAATCAGGGGAGCCACCTGTATGTTTAAACAGTAGAAAAGCGGCGTTCTCGCTTCAGAGTCTGTAAGGGGATTAATTGTATCCTCTCATACAGGGAACAATAGGGCTGCGAATCAGGGAGCCACCTGTATGTTTAAACAGTAGAAAAGCGGCGTTCTCGCTTCAGAGTCTGTAAGGGGATTAATTGTATCCTCTCATACAGGGAACAATAGGGCTGCGAATCAGGGGAGCCACCTGTATGTTTAAACAGTAGAAAAGCGGCGTTCTCGCTTCAGAGTCTGTAAGGGGATTAATTGTATCCTCTCATACAGGGAACAATAGGGCTGCGAATCAGGGGAGCCACCTGTATGTTTAAACAGTAGAAAAGCGGCGTTCTCGCTTCAGAGTCTGCAACGATCTTCAAAGAGGCTCCTTATTCACAATTATCCTTGGAAAGTCACTGCAGTTAGTAATATGTGTTTTTGAGTGATCTATGATCAGAGGAATAGAAGGGATCTGTAAAGTATGAAGCATTTGAATAACCCCTTGTATAAATGTGCTTACCTTGTTTGGATTACCACCAAATGCTGCAATATTTTGCTGAACCCACATAAATGCATACTGTTGATCTAAAAATCCATAGTTGCCATTTGCACTCTTCATATCATCAGTCCCGGTGACAAGAAAGCCCAAAGCACCTAGGGAATACACAGTGAAAATGAGAGCTAGCATCCAATATGCATTACAATTATTATGCATTAATCATTAACTTACAGCAAATAATACATGCCAATAAATTAATATAAAGTCATATGCAGCAGACATCTTTTATACTTCATAGTTTTCAGCTATCAACTATGAAAACTGGCTAATAAATCATAAGCTTCTTCAGAATTTTGTTAGTTTAGCAAATATCATGCTTAGATAAGGTCAAACATTATTATATTTACTACCAGAAGGCAGTCCACTCCGGGTCATACACAGCATTATTATATTTACTACCAGGAGGCAGTCCATTCCATATAACAAATTCTTATTTTACTGAAGTAGTAGGTACTTTTTTAATACTGATATTATTACTTTAAAAACATCTGCATCTCATACTTTGCCAGGGTAAAACAAGTTAGAAGAAATTAATCTTCCTTAGCTTTATAAACTAGGATCAGGCCTCTGACCTCTTGTGGTATTCAAGCAGTGCTGACTTGAAACATTAAGTTTTTCTTGCCTTGAGGGACATCTTTCTACATGCACGTTCTTAGCAACTGCCTCATATATTCTTGCAAGTGTTATGTATACATATTTAATCTTATCATATGACCACAGAAAGACTCTATCATCAACTAAAGGTCTTAGGACATGTGCAATTGTTGATATTAGTTGCCTAACCTGGGACAACACAGCAGTGAAATAAATCTAAAGGTGCAGCACAGTAGTGAATTAACATTATATTACTATTTTATTATGATATTTAAAACAGCATATTATAATCAAAACTTCTAAGCTTCTTATGTTTGTGATGAGATTAAAAAAAAACATTCATCCATTCATTCTTTTTTTTAATGCTTATAATATCCTACTTATGGCTGCAGGGTAGGCAGAGCCTATCCTGGCCTTCAGTAGGCACAAGGCCTCGGCACAGCAGAACTGGATTGCTAAGGGTAAAGTTTTTTTTTGCAACCAGGGCCACGGTAACCTGTCAATGTCAAGGAAGAGAAAGTGAGGAATTGGAACATTGCAGTCTATTACCCAGCCGAACTATGATTATACAAGGACACTGGAGGATATCCAGTCAGACCGGACCATAGAACCAAAAACAACCAGATCTGGGAAGTACAAGTTTCTGTTTTTACATTGAAATTAGAGTATGCCAGTGCTGATTTTATAATATTGTATTTTTGTGCTGTAGTGGATTTCTGCATGTAGAACTGGTTTAGCAAGTAATCTCCTGTTAAGAGTGGGGGTGCTACTATTGTTCAGGGTGAAATTTGCTACTGTTTGCAAGGACGTGTTTTTTTTTTAATTGTCCCATGTGCTACGGATTGCTTGTTTAAACTCAGTATATCTATGGACATCATTGTTCTGCTCTGCTGGGCTGCAACTACATGTGGACATCTGAGGATACCAACTCAGCTTTGACCTTAGAACCAAAATCCAGTACACCAGGGAAGTGATGTGTAGTCCACAGCATGGCAGTGCAACACTGAGAACTATTTTCAATAATTCCAAGTGTTCACACCATCTAGTTCTCTAAGAAACTGTACTGAACTGGGTGCTGAACATAGTGGACAGCAACATCTACTGGGCACAATCACTCCCTCTTGCAGATGACTGACCATAGTTATGTACAGCTATGGATGCATGGGAACAGTTGTATATACTCAGAAATAGGTGCTGAATATATTTGCAGTTTGCAACAATACTCATGTAGGCATACCACTTATTGTCTCATTTCTCCACTCTTGCAACTATAGTTATTGCTAGCCTAAGTCTAGTCTTTGCCGTTATTTGTATAGTTGCACGAAAGTGTGATTGTGGCATCCAAGCCAACTTGATAGTCACTATTGCTACTGCCCATACTTACTTGACATTTCTTTTTGTCTGTTGTGGACATTTTGAACCATTTTGATCCAGTCATTGCTGCTAACGACATACTGTCTCATCACTGTACTAAGCTGTTGTTTGTGTCACTCCAGCCAAATCACTTACATCAATCCAAAAATCACTTGCATAAATCCAAAAACATGTCCTCAAGACAGAGTCTTGTGGGACATCACTGGTAACCCCCATTGGGATACACAGGTAACTTCCACCCCTGAATAGTTGTGTCCTGTTACTTAACCAGTGTTTTATGTGTGGAATTAAATATGAATTTCCCTTCCCTTCCATACCCTTCCCTTTCCTTTCCTTCTTTGATGCGCCTTTCTATGTGCCCCATTACTGTTCTTTCTCATCCTTGCTACTACCAACAGCTTCAATGGTCCAAGCAGTAATCCTGAGGTAACCATTTTAATGTGCAACTGTAATCACTATGAGTATTAACAACTCACTATGCAACATCTATCTGTCAAAGCAAATACAAAAAGCACTGTTCCAAAATGACTGACACTTAAATTAGTTGAAATAGAAACTGCTGTCAAGTGAATATCAGTCAGTGAAATATCACTTGATTCTGCTTTTTTGCAGCATTTTGTCTCATTGCACTTAAGGATCCCTTTCTTATTCACTTTTTTCAAAGAACCTGACTAGTCATCCTTGGTCTGTGACCCATGTTTTGGTCTTGAGGAGACTGTAGTTTCCTTGTAGTTGTATTGCCCCAGAGAAAGGTGTGGAATGGAGTATACTGGTTTATAATCCACATCTCCATGTCAGACTTGGACACAGTTCTGCACCCCTATAAGCATACAGACCAACCCCCCCCCCCGAAAGGGCATACATATACTTAGGTTCATAGGTAGGTACTAGGCTATTGCTTCTAGGGCCTATATAAGCCTAGCCAAAATGGTACCCTGGCTTTCGCCACCCAAGAAAATTATTTTCCTGTGCCCCTGTCAAGAAGAGCCACAGAAGTGATCCCCGTGGTGAATTTCCTATCTCCCATCCAATCATCAAGATTTTTCTTGAAGAGTGCTAATGAGGAGCTTTGTTTGATATAGATTGGTAGTTTGTTCCAGAGTATGGGAAGTCTCTGGGAAAGGAATCTATCCCTCCAGCAAGTTCTGTTTATTGTGGTGACAAGGTTTAGGTCCTTAGAACATGTAGCTCGGAGGGATTGGGATTTCTTTAAGTGGAGCATGTCCAACATCTCTGGGTTTGACATAGCTTTGTATGTTAGGCAGAGATCGCCTCTGAGTAGGCGACATGCGACGGAGTAAAGCTGGAGTTTTTTGAGACAGTCAGTGTAGAGCATCTGTTTCAGGCTGGCAGTCCTTCTTGTGAGGTATTTCTGCAGCCTTTCTATTTGTTGTAGATGTCTTGTGAGGTACATACCAAAAGGGACATTGTACTCAATAATGGGTCCAATGAGTGATGAGTAGAGGGGAACAATGACCTCTTTTTTCCTGGATGAGAAACCTTTTTTGATGAGGTGTGCCACGTAGAAGGATTTCCTGACTACTGTGGCGATGTGATTACCAAAGGAGAGACTACTGTCCACCTGTGTCCCAAGGTCTCTTATCGCACTTTTGGTGTTAAGTAGATTACTGCCTTTGTGGTAGTTCATAGGAACAGAGTTTTTACCAAAAGGGATGGCAGTGCACTTTTTGGCATTGAGCTTGAGGCTATGTCTTAGACACCAGGCACCTGTCTCAGTGAGGCCCTTTTGTAGGATGTCCACATCGTTAGGAGTTTCGATTATGGCTCCTAATTTGCAGTCATCTGCAAACTTCATTAGCCAAAGACCTTCTGTGTTTGTCTATACTTCTGAGAAGTAGATACCAAACAGGAGAAGACCCAGAACTAAACCCTGTGGTACTCCACTTGTCACTGGTCTGAAGTCAGATTTGGAGTCTGCTACTTTCACAGTGTGGGTTCTGTCAGTGAGCCAGTTAGCAACCCATCTTGTGACATAGGGATTTATACCTAGTTTAGTGAATTTATCTACATTTCCAGAGGGGGGGGGGTGTTGAAAGCCTTGGCGAGATCTAGACAGGCTGTGGGAACCACCTTACCCTCATCTACGGCTTTGGTGACCGCTTCAAAGAAGTCTATCAGGTTTACAAGACATTATCTGCCTTTTACAAACCTGAACTGGGTGGGTTCCAGAGTTTGGAGATTACCAGTGTCATTGTTTATAAGTTCCATGATGATATATTTCATAGCCTTTCAGACCAGACTCATCAGGCTAATGGGGCATTAATCCCGGGGTCCGTGGTGGCTCCCCCTTTGTGGAATGGGATAACTGTCATTATGTTCCATTCAGTGGGAACAAAGCCTGAGGTGAGGCTATGATTGAACATGGTACTTAGGTAGGGTGCCAGTTCATTCTGTAGTTTGTGTAGAACGCAGCCTGGGATGTTGTCAGGTCCCATGGATGCTGTGTTCTTGGCTTTGGAAAGTGTGATTTTACCTGTGCAGTTGTGATTACAGGAACTTTGCATTCTTCTGGTATAGAGATGGGCCCTTTAGGGGGTGAGGGGGGTAAAGTTAGCACTGAACCTATCTGCCAGGATGTTGGCAATATCAGTTGGTTCTGTATATTTAGTGCCATTGTGCTGTAACTCAGAGCAGATCTGAGTGTTGCCATTGAGATTCTTGACATAGCTATAGAATGCTTTGTGGTTGTCTTTAGAATCAGTGGCAGTTTTGTTTTCGTAACTAGCTTTGGAGGATTTTATGAGGGATCTCAGCTTCTTACTGAGGCTGACCAGGAAGTTCCTTCAATCATGGGATTTTACTTTTTTTTGCAACAGTTTCTTTCTTCTGTTGTAGAGTTTTTTTATGGCAGGGGACCACCAGATTGGCTACCTTTTTTTGGAGGATAGCATCTTGGTTATATTAGGGATTGCATGATCCATGCACTTGTGTAAGTGCTTATAAAGTGCATTTGTGTAGGATTCAGCAGTCGTACCTCTATTATCCATCTGCATGGATGCATGAAGTTTGCCACTTCTGTCTTAAGAAGCGTGAAGTTGACTTTGGAGAAATTTTTTACGGTGGTTTCCCTAACGGGGGATGGGGGGGCGGGATGTGGATGTTTAAGGTGATTAGCTTGTGGTCGGATCTGACCAACGAGGAACTGACCTCTGGTGTGGAATACCGGTTACCCATGTTGATAATGACCAGGTCCAGGATATTGCTGCCCCTGGTGGAGGTGTGGATACGTTGGAATTTATGAATTCCAGAAAATGTTGAGCAAAAGAGTTGGTACCTGAGTAGTTTTCCCAGTTAATGGTTGGGTAGTTGAAATCACCCATTATTAGGGTGTTAGGTTGTACCCTAATATTTTCCATTGTATCAAGAAATGAGGAGTGGGAATCCTGGGGCATGGTGGGAAATCTGTAGCAAGCTACAATTTGGATTGTGGTCTTGCCATGGTTAGTTGCACTTGGATAATCTCGGATGCATTATGCTGAGCAACTAGCCTGGAGTTCTGGATATCCTTAATGAATATGGATGCTCCTCCGTCTTTAGTGTTTCAGACCAGGTTAGGTGGCCAAAAGGTGTGGTATAAATTATAGCCTGGTAATGCAGGGTTGCTCTCTGGAGCCTTGAACCAGGTCTCTGTCACTGCTCAGATGTCGATGTTCTCCATTTTAAGGACTGCCTCGAGTGAGTGCATTTTGAGGTTTAGACTTCTAGCATTGAGTAGCATTACCATCAGATTTTGCTTGCTTGTACCTGTTATGGTGGTCAGTTTGTCATTTGAACCTTCCCTAAAAAAGGCACTATAGGGGTGGCAAGAGCCTTAACCAGTATCTGAAATCCCAAGGGTGACAAGTGCAAGCCATCTCTGGCAAAGCATCATGGTCTGTCGATCATGTCATCCTAGGCAGACAGATACTGGATCCCCTTAGAATGACACCAGTAGCTTAGCCAATTGTTGAAGTCAATCATTTTGTCCTTGTACTGTGGTATCATTCTGGGTGAAGGCAGGATGCTACTCAGGGCTAGGGTCATACCTGACTGGGCTACAAGATCAGACAGCTCCTTCATGTCTCTTTTCATGTAGTCCAGGGAGGTACATCTCAGGTCATTCACACCAACATGGACAATGACAGAGTCATATTTGTACTTGATGTGGAGTGACCTGAGTGCGTGTGTTATGTGGCAGATCTTGGCACCCGACAGGCAGCTGACAGTAAATTTTTCCTTGTTTAGCCTGGTGAGTGGAACATCAGTGTGCCTGAATATAGAGTCACCTATGACTAGAGTGTTGGGTACGTTGTTATGTCTTATAGGCTGTGTTTGAGTGGCAGACTGAGTTTCTGGGCTATGTGTCATTTGGGTTGTGTTGAGGGGTGGAGGTTGCTTGCACTTCTGCTTGGAGGGCCATGTTACTTGGGCAGATTTTTATTGAGAGCCTCTGTGAATGTAGGTGTGTGTTTTGTGTTTCTATGTGTGTGTTTTGTTGGTGTAGGTTTTGAGGGACTATGTGATGAGTGTGGTGTGGTGCAAGTGTTTACCCTCTCCTCTTGACTCTCTAGTCCAGTCTTGGGTGAAGAGAGCTTTGCTTCCAGTTTGGCTATATAAATGCATCTCTCACAGGTTGTAGTGTTGGGTGGTAGGAGGAGAGGGTTGTCTGTGTACATGAGGCAATTGCTGCATTGTCCCAAGATGCCCAGATTCATCAGGTAGACAGGAGAAAACACCAGGAGCTGACCTTTAGACATGCCTGGATAGATGCTTATTTATTAAGTACTAAAACCTGTTTTCCTCTAGACAAGTGAGGAAAGTTGAGTGCTATAGTAATTTGTAGCTTATTTAGTGCTTACAATGAGTTCTGGACAGGTGCTGAGCTCAAAGAAACAGATTTGTGTGCCAAAACTAAAAAAAACTGGCTAGTTCTAAGGGAAAATTTGAAGAGCAGACTTTATGGCGCAGGGAATAGTTTAACCCTAGCTTAGCAGCGCGGGCTCAGTAGCTTAAAAACAGTCCTGAATACAGCAAATCTGTATCTGGACTAGACTACATACAGGAAAGGCAGGAAATAAGCTTAGAATTTTTTTTTTCCTGACAGCAACCATCAAGCACCTGAACTGCTATTTGAATTCTGCTCATCTGGGCAGTATTCTGGACTTTATCCCTGTATACTACTAGTTCAGATCCTGTCAGCAATAAAGTTGTATATTCATATGTGTGTGTGTGTGTGTGTGTGTGTGTGTGTGTGTGTGTGTGTGTGTGTGTGTGTGTGTGTGTGTGTGTGTGTGTGTGTGTGCGCATGTGAGTGTGTGTGTATGAGTGAGAGAGAGACTTCATTTCTGATTGGAATTTGTAAATGGTGATTAATATGTGGAGGGGGGAGAGATCAACATGGGTATTCATGCCTGGAATATATCCAACAACTGAGGAAATGTTTTTGAGTTGGAGAGCTGCTGCTATAGGTCTTAGACATGATATTGGATTGATCTTGGAAATACCACTGGATTACTTGTTAGCCAAGCCACTATTATTCCATTCATTTGTCCACTGAGTCCTGAAAAGTGCTCTCATACAGTTGTCATTCAGTCATGCTGAAATCTATGGAATGACAGCGCTATATTTTCTTATATAACATGTTTAACAACAAGTGATTTATATTGTCAAGTTTCATGGAATATGTTAATATACACTTCTTTATTTATGATTTTGAGTGTATACATGCATAAAAAATAAAAAAATTGACTTTTAGAATTTAAAATAACATAACATTAATATGAAATGGCAGACAACAGAGCATAGATATGATAAAAGATCAACAAACCAGTAAAAGTTAATATGATCATACATATAGCCTGTCCCACAAGTTAATACATTCTGTAAATAACAGTGTAATTTAGCTCTGCATGATGTGACACTCAGTTAACATAGCTGATTCATGTTATAGTTTTTAGTCTTACACTGTTTATTTATTTATTCATCCATTTATTTATTTGTTTAGTAGATATTTGGTCAGTTATGACATATTTACAGTAAACTGAAAAAATAATTAAACTTGGGTAGAGACAATACATGGTACTAGATTAACCTTAAGCAAACTATTTGAAATGAATAGCCAACTGTAGACACTACTACAACCACAGACATATCTGGATAAAGTCGCATGTGCTACAGACCAGTGAATGTTTAACTGACATTGCCCAAGACCACAAGAAGAAGCAGACATAGTGTGTTATACCTTTTTAAAAATAGTATACTGAATATATGTTCTTTTACCTCATTTGGAAGTGAGTTCCAAATCTGATGTCCTTGGTCAAAGGTGAGCTATAAGACCAAAGATTTGATCAAAATGATAATGCCATCTCTCCTGATTTTGCCATAATGGGTGTAAGTGATTTTGAGTGTATTTTTAATTTAAGTAGCCTTTATAAACAACTTACATTGTCAGCATTTATCATTTTACAGATCACAGTATAGAGGAGCAGTTTTGCTCTCAGTGCAACCCACAGCAATTCCTTAGCTAATGTAATGTGGTAATACTTTTTTTCAGAAGCAAAATGAAAAATTTTAGCATGGTTCGTCTGGTGCCTCTTTAATTGTTTGCCCATTTTTCCTGAATAACTAGCATGGCATACTAAAATGTAGGTATTATAATCCCTTTGAATATGTAATGCCACTCTGGTGTCTTTATGTTAAAGACCAGAAATTCTGTTGCAGGTTGCAACCAGAGTGTAAGCCTTTGTTATGATTTTATCATTATGATGTGAATATATTGATGTAGGCCCTAATCATACTCCAGCCTACTTGTAGTTCTTTACAGTATCCAATTGCATTTCAAGTAGACCTTTGATGTTCAAAACGCATTGCATATCCTGATGTCACTTACACTTTGCCGAGTCATAAATAGCAGTGTTTTCATTTTCTGTAGACTGACTTTGAGCACCAGCTGATGCAGCCCTTATCAAACTTACTTTGATTTCTCATCAGCTTAGAGGCAGCTTCACTTTAACTATTTCATAAGATCCATAAACCCTGTCAATTTAAAGAATTTTATTTATCTTAGTCATGCTTAGAATTAGTGAATTTAAAAACATGGGCTGGAACTGTGGGCCCAACACTTAAACCTGTCAAACTTTTCCTTTGTGGCTATGAACACAGTTAAGAATGATCAGTATTTACCTTAAGTATTTGTCTTTCAGGCACTTTGCAAACCAGTTTAATTTAACTGATCTGAGGATACAAAAAGCCAAATCAGAAATAAGGTTATCATGCTGTATTGAACCAAATGTTTCTTAGCTTCAAGAGGACAACCTAGGCATACCTCTCAAATGTACAGAATTGCCCTGAATGTCCAGTTTTTGCCTCCTATTTTCTGTCTCTTCCTCATAAAATGTGTGGTATTCTGACAAATCACTGAGGTCTGAAGTCAATTAATAATGACAGACATTTAAATTTTAGATTTTGTTTCCTTCAGAATATGCATGCTAATGATAATTGTTTTATGCTAGCAACTTTCTAGGTTTATAAGAGCAATATTTAAAATGTATCCCCAATTCTGGGCCTTTGTCCCACTCCCCATTATTTTTGGCTTTGTTTATAATTTCTTCAATGAGATGTTAAGATGTATGACCTCAAGTAACTAACAACTGAATATTGTAAGGAAGCAATGGTTATATGCGTGCTGTGTCCTCTTCCAAATTTGTGTTTCTGATCACTGAGCAGACCAAAGATCTTCATGTGTCTTTTAATTGTTGAGGCCTCTGCTTTCTCCAGTACATTTTAACAAGTGAAATGAGGAAAGAAATTGTGCTACAGGACTCTAAAGGATTCTGCATAGTACTTACCACCATTGCTATATATTTAGCAAATATTTGCATTTATCCAAATTTCTGGAAAACTGAAGAAAATATTAATAATAAGTCATGCATGCTAGCATTGCTACAAATATATTACACTTGTACAAAAAATGGGCATAGGCCATTTGAACCTGTCTTTCTAGTTTAATATTTCTTATAGCTATTTATTCACCTTTCTAACAAAGTGGAAAATTGTTGAAATGCCATATGTTAGTTCTTGATCATTTCAATGGGTCTGAATCAAGTGAAAGTGGGCTGCGCTGTTACCTAATGTAACATATGCATTTCTTTGCAATACAGTTGATTTCTACTTCATGCTCCATCATCAGGGAACAAGCAATTTTTTTCTGTTATTTAAAGTGGAGTATATAACATATTACATACCTATAGCTATAAATAACTCATTTGGGCCCATTTTCTGCATAATGGGACCACCATTACTTTTAAGGTACTGTAATAAACTCTTGAATATTTTAGCAGTCTGCCTGATATTCAGACTGCTGCACTAAATTTATGTATTGGTAACATCCAAAGTCTGTCCTCGCTTTTTATTTGTTAACAGTGTTGAATTTTTATTATCATTCTAGTATCTTCTGTCAGCTTATCATTAATATCTCTAAAACATATGATAATATTAGCCATAATTGCATTTCTTTTTTTTCAAAACAAGTTTATTGTTTTAACATATAAGAGAAATATCATAACAATTTTATACAAATAATTAAAAATAGGTATTATTATAATATTCAACAAAACAACTAAAGTATTTACAAAGACATCCACTACAATCAGATCAATTAATTAAACTAAAATACTGTGCTATTGAAATTAGAATTTTTTTAACAAATTTTGTAAATTATCCCATACAATAAAATGTGATGTTTTTCTAGTTGTTCTCATTCTAATTGTGCTTATTTCCATATGACACATTATATTCATAACATTTTTAAATTCATTGAACGAAGGAGGTGTATCTGAAATCCAATTTCTAGTTATTATTTTCCTAGCCACTGCTAGGATAGACCATAACAAGGGAAGCTTAATCTTTTTAACACATTGAGGTACAGGTGTGTTGAATAATATAAGAGACTTAGAAATAATGAAATTATCTGTAAAAGAGCCTGCAAAAATTCATTAATTGACTTCCAGTATTCTTTCAACTTCATACAGTCATAAAACATATGAGCCCAGTCAGCATTAATTTCTACATTACATCTCTTACATAGATTATCTTTATTATTAATTTTATTCATCATCAAAGGTGTATAAAAGATCTATGTAAAAATGTCCATGTATAAAGTCTCCAGACAATGGAAGATGTAGTTCTATAAGCAGATTCCAATATATATTGTTTATCTTGTTGAGTTGGTGGGTCCCCATTAATAGAGGTGAAATAATTCCAGTATGAATCTACATTGTAAAAAGTTTCTTGTCTGATAATTTTATGTATATATGAAAGTTTACCTTTATCAGAAACTTTATGCTGTAAATTTATTATCAAGTAATCAATCAGTTTTGGAATAGATTCTTTAACTGTTATAGACATTAGATCTATTCTATCAATGAGATGTTGTCTAAAGATCTGAACCTCTAACCAGCAAGTTTCTCTTAGATCAAATTCTTGTTTTAAGAAATCTAGATTTTTAACTTTATTATCAGATATCAGCTGATACCAGTACTTTAGATTATTATCTATAGCTAAATGAGCTCCTTCAGAAGTAGATGACATAAGCATACCCTGAGTATAAATTATAGGGAATACAATAAAATTCCATTCCCTATACTTAGGGTACATGAATATAAAGTTACGATAACTAATAATAATATTTAATGGGTAACAGACCATATCTTTAGGTGTAATAGGTGAAGTACAAAATTCTTTTAGCAACCACAACATGGAGTTATTTATAATCATATTTTTATGTGTTAAGGAGATTTTCATGAAGTGCATACTAATTAGCTCCCAATAATCTTTCCATTTTGCGACATATGACCGATCTATTAATAAAGTAATAACTTTTATAATAGAAGAGATAATATATAAATTAAAGTCTGGAAAAGAAATACCCCCTTGAGACCAGCTATTAGTATGTTTCTTTAATGCAATCCTAGGTCTATTAGGTGCCCATAAGAAATTTAACATTAGTGTATTCAGTTTCTTGATAGTTATTTTTGTAGGTGAAAGTATTATTGATTGTATTAAGTATAAAATCTTGGGGAATATTATCATTTTAATAATTGTAAGTCTCTCCTCCATAGTAAAAACATATTATTCCAGGTATTAAAAAGATTTTGTATATTAAGAAAACAGGTATTATAGTTATTATATATAATAGATTTAATATCTTTAGATAGTATTATACCTAAATAAGTTATCTGACCTGAGTTGGGTACATATTTAGTAAAATCACTAATGAGAGTATTTTTTCGTATATATAGGTAGTATTTTAGTTTTTCTTCATTGAATATTAAACCAGAAATACTTTTAAAATTCATCATTTTATCAAATAAAGACTGCATAGAAGAATTAGATCCTGCTGATGTAATTAGAACATCATCTGCAAAAGTTGAATTTTTGATGTTGTATTTTCTTCTATTTCAAAACCCTCTATGTCAGTACTGTTTCTAATCAAATTAGCCCAAGGCTCCATTACTAAAGTGAATAATAGTGGAGAAAGTGGACATCCTTGCTTTGTACCTTTAAGAATGGGTATTTTTGTGAAACATATGTTCCTACCTTAATATAAGCCAGCGTTCCTTTGTATAAATGCTCAATTAAATTTACAAATGCATCAGAGAAATTTGTGCATTTCAGTAAGGTAAACAGATAGTCCCAACTTACTGAATCAAATGCTGAACCTATATCAAGACTAATAAGTGTTAAATCTTTCTTTTTCCTATTTGCAAAATCAATTAATGTTAAAGTTCTTCTTATATTATCAAAAGTATTTCTATTTACAATGAAGCCCGTCTGATCTATGTCTATAATGCCGGCGATAATTGTCTTCAATCTATCAGCAAAAATACTCATAAACATTTTATAATCAACATTAAGTAATGAGATGGGTCGATATGAAGAACATCTAGTTGGATCTTTATTAGGTTTTAAAATTGGTGAAATAAATGTATATTGCCAAGATGGGGGGGGTTATTAACTCAGTTTGGGCCAGAATAAAAACCTTATGTATTAATGAATATGTAGTTTTAGAAAGGATTTTATATATCTCTGGTATAATACCATCATTACCCGCTGCTTTGTTTGATTTAAGCTTATTTATTTGTGTAATAACTTCTGTATATGAAATACTCTTGTCCAATAGTTTAATCTGTTGTTTATTAAGCTTTTTATTCATGTTTGTGGTTATAAACTCCTTTATTTTATCTTTAGGTTCCATGTTAATGTTGTTATGGTTAATCTTGTGAAAGTGATTTCTAAATTCATCCAGTATTTCTGGTATACTAGAAACATTCTTCTTTTTCCTTAGAGAAAAGATTTCTTTGATATGGTTTTGTTTATTTAATCTTTTGGTTTTATTTTTAAGTCTGTGTAAGTATTTGGGGCTTATTGAATAAGACAAAAACTTGTATTTCTCTAAAGTTATTTTAACTTTATGAGTTAAAATTTCTTTGTATTTCTCATTTAGTTTGTTTATTTCTTCAATAACTTTCTTGTCCATAATATTTTCTTTATTATTATGTTTATAAGAGTCTAGTTTACTTTGAATATCTAACAATTCCTTATCCCAAGATTTCCTTTTGTTATTATACCATCTGATACTTTGTCCATATAGATATGATTTTAAGGCATCCCAAACATAGACAATGGAGACTTCAGGAGTATTATTTATGTCTAGAAAATGTTGTACTTCTGAAAGTATATATTCTTTATAGTCTTTTAGCTGAGTTAAGTATGCTGGTATCCTTTTAATCTGAACATTATGAGTATTTTTTTATCATGAATTCAAAAACAATTGAGTTATGATCAGATATAGGACATGAAATGATTTTGGAATTAATTAAATCTGTTACCATCTGGTTAGAAATAAAGACCCTATCTATTTTTGAATAAGTTTTGTATCTGTTAGAAAAAAGGTGTATGATAATGATTTTGACTCTATCTGATTATTAATATCATTCAAATGATAAGAATTAGCAAAATCATTTAAATGTTTTGCATTAGATGTAATTCTTCTTTTCTTTATAGTGGTAGTATCACTTTCATGTAGTATACAATTAAAATCACCAGCTAAAATAATATCCCCTACAGAGAATGATATGATCTTATCAATATGATGTTTCACTGTATTAATACCAATTCCAGGTATCCAATATACATTAATTAAAGTGTAAGTCTTCCCATTAATTTGTATTGTAACCATACAAAACATTCCTTTGTCATCCTGATAAGACTTAATGGTTTTAGGAATGGGCATACTTTTATTCCATAAAATAGCCACTCCTCTTTTTTTCTGAGTGTGCTCTGAACTAACCAATACTGTATACTTATTAGTGGCTAGTTTATCAATATCTTTTTTCAAGAGATGGGTTTCTTGCAAGAGACTAGATTGGCCTTGTGTAGATTAATGTATCTTATTAGGCTTGCCCTTTTACACGGATTATTCAATCCATTAATGTTTAAAGAAATTCCTTTTAAAGATGTCATTTGGCATTTTTAAAACTCAAGAATCTTATGATCGAAATAACAAATAACAAGATAAATAATGTTACATCTCCTCTTTTAGGTGTACCTTTAAATATAGCTGTATTTATTAAATCTCTTATGGGATTTTGTATAGGATTCAATTTTGTTTGTAGTGACAATGAGTGTACAAAATATATTGTGGATGTCAAAACTATATACATATAACAATGAACAAGTGAAAATAATGTAAGGATTAAACCTTGCATCCCGCCTGGAGTTGAAAACTCCAACTTAGAGCAGTATTTACTACTCAAGTTAACCCCCTACCCTAAGCAGCAGTACCTCAGCTACCACCTTATCAATTTAATACTAGTTATATTTAACTGAGGTTAACAGTTTTCAATTCAATTATCTATCAAGACAAAACTACACATTTGGTAAAACAGCATCATATAAACCAAAATAAACTTTTTTTTTTTTTTTTTAAACTGTTCATACTATTATATAGATCTATGTAATATATAACACTTGTATTCTAATAGCATTCAAATAGTCTTAATGTTAGAAATCAAGAGGAGAGAAAATTATGTTCTAACATTCATTTAAATCAAAAACTTTGGCTAATATGATTCAGACATTACATGCATTAAGATGCATCTATTTTCTGTCATGTGAATTCTATCAACAGCTTCCAAAAAAATCTTGAATTGTTTGTATATGAGCATTTACTTAAACTCATTATTGTCAATAGAGTAAAATATTGTATTCATAAAAATTATTATAAATCATATTGCATAGTTATGCAGATTCTCAGAAACACCTGCGTTATTACCTAAAAAAAAAAAAAAGCCATCACACACATAAACACAGACACACACACATACATATACACACACACATATACACACACACACACACCCACACACACACACACACACACATACATATACACATACACATATATACATACATACACACACACACACACATACATATATATATATATATATATATATATATGTATATCTGATCTCACTGAGTTGTGTCTTTGTAGAGCACTATCCTACTTGTTTTCCCTAGAATAAATCTGTCTGCTTTATACAAAATAATGCACAGCAAACACATATTAGTAACCAGATTTTACAATCATGCTAACCTACTGCTTTAAAATATATCACATGACATTTCTTCCAGAATAGAGTTATAAGATTATTTATGCTTGTCAATCAGATGAATTAAATGAGTTATAGTAAAGTATATGTTTGGGACACAAGTTTTTAACACAGATTATTATGCTACTGTTAAGTAGATTTTCAAAAACATTTAAATAAATGTTTCATTTTCTATGCCTTCTAAAATAAGATATTTACTTGCTACAAGAAACTACATCATCTAAACTCATCATAACTGACACATTTTATGAATAGAGTATTTTTCCTGAATCTGTGGTGTGTCAGTGTGATAACCTTGTCAATGTTTATACTAACTGCTTTCAGTTTCTCTGTGAAAATTCTGTGAGTGAAGCTTCTGAGGAAACTCATGGACACTGTGCATGAGACAGCCCACATCCCAGATTGTCTCCCTTAACATTTTGGGCGGAAACTTATTAAAACTTGTGGCAAACATTCATTTTGTCAATAGAGTAAAATATTGTATTCATAGAAATTATTATAAATCATATTGGATAGTTATGCAGATTCTCAGAAAAAAGCCATCACACTCACACACACACACACATACACACACACACACACACACACACACATATATATATATATATATATATATATATATATATATATATATATATATATATATATCTGATCTCACTGAGTTGTGTCTTTGTAGAGCACTATCCTACTTGCTGTCCCTAGAATAAATCTGTCTGCTTTATACAAAATAATGCACAGCAAACACATATTGGTAACCAGATTTTACAATCATGCTAACCTACTGCTTTAAAATATATCACATGACATTTCTTCCAGAATAGAGTTATAAGATTATTTATGTTTGTCAATCAGATGAATTAAATGAGTTATAGTAAAGTATATGTTTGGAACACAAATTTTTAACACAGATTATTATGCTGCTGTTAAGTAGATTTTCAAAAACATTTAAATAAATGTTTCATTTTTATGCCTTCTAAAATAAGACATTTACTTACTACAAGAAACTATATCATTTAAACTCATTATAACTGACATATTTTATGAACAGAGTATTTTTCCTGAATCTGTGGTGTGTCAGTGTGATAACCTTGTCAATGTTTATACTAACTGCTTTCAGTTTCTCTGTGAGAATTCTGTGATTTGAAGATTCTGAGGTAACTCAAGGACATTGTGCATAAGACAGCCCACATCCCAGATTGTCTCTCTTAACATTTTGGCGGGAAACTTATTAAAAACTAGTGACAAACATTCATTTAGCAGTGTAAATGCATCTAAACATGACAGAACCTCCACAATGTATTCCACAGATCATCACAGCCTCTATGCAAGTGAAATTAAACTCAAAATTACCAACAAGCAATACAACTCAGCATTCTTCTCCCAACTCAATTTTCATACAAATCCTATTATTCACTGTGCCCACACAGTCACAAGCATTTCTATATATTAATAAAAAAAAAAGAAAAAGAGAGTAGAAAATAAAAGGGAGTGAGGCAGAAATAAAAAATGTAAGAGAAAGCTGTAAGAAGTATATACCATGGAATGTTACTTACTGTTTATATTAATAGAGTTAAAAATAAAACATATTATTTACTCTTATTTAGTTCTGATTATTATTAGTTAAAGCATGACAGATTATTTACAAACAAGCATAAGCAGTATAATCAAGAAAGTATAATTAGAAATAGCATTTGAAGAACTTATAAACTTTTACAAGAAATAAATATGTTATTATTCTATTAATGATATTTTCATTACTGTTCTCTCCCTGCCCTCCCCCACCCTTTACCCACTACATAATCTAAATATAATGTCATTGTTTAAACAAAGAAAATAATAAAAGAAGAAGGAAAAAAAAAGATAAAGATAAAAAATGTGTCAAATTACTAACCTTACTTTTTTCAGAAAGAAAAACAAATCGAGTCACAGCCTGCCATTAAATCCTCAGGCATTTTGACTGGTTATGAAACAAAACATTTCTTTGCACATAGAGAATAACTTTGATTAAATCTTTTCCAAAATATTTGTGGCTTTCTGGAAATGCAGGAACTATATTCAAAACGGTTAATAATGAACTAAAATGATGAGAGAGAAAAAACATATAACAAATCATTTGTTTTTAGTCTCTTCTTCTTCTCTGAAGTCTTCCAGGAAGCTTCAGTTGCCAATCTCTTTAATGAAGAACTAGCCCATTCCATTTCTTCTATTTTATCCAAAATCCTTTTTCTTTGACAAACAGTAAAGCAGAGTCTAAATCATCGAAGACCTTAGGACCATCAGGAAGGAAGATTTTAAGCTTGGCAGGAAACAGAAGGTATGTTTTAAACTGTGCTTTTTAAGCTCCCTTATTAGTGGCAGAAAAACTTTTCTTTTAGCAATTACCATGGAAGAATAGTCATTGTCAAAACGCACAGTTGTCTCATTAAACTTAACAGGAGCTTTAGCCCAAGCAGATTTAAGAACCATCTCTTTATCAAAGATGATAGAAATCTAACTATAACTGATCTAGGATAGTTTTTGTTAGAGTTAGTATTAGCTATAGATCTATGTGCTCTTCGATACCAAAAGAGAATGCTTCTGGTAAATCTAAAGTTTTAGGGAGCCATGTTGTTAAAAAAAGAAGTAATATTGTTACCTTCAATATTTTCTGGCAGTCCAAAAATCCTAATGTTATTGCCTAGATCTATTTTCCAGGTCATCCAGCTTTGTTTGTAAATGTGTATTTTGTTTCAGCAGAAACTCAATGTTGATTTCCTCTTCTTGTATTTTATTTTCCATGTCATTCACAGCTTCTTCTATGCCTGTCATCTGGATCTTCTGTTGTTGCAGGCCCATATGTAACAAGTCTATTTGTTTTGTAGTTTTTCTATGAAAGTGTCTATTTTAGTATCCATTTTATCCATCTTAGCAGTAAGTTGCTGGACTATAATTATCAGAGACTGAAGTTCTTTCTTGATGCTGGAGTCTTGAGAATTTGTCTTACTGGAACTCATTTCAGACTGATAAACTGACAGGAAAATTTCCAAAGTAATTTCTGACAGGAATATTATTAAGATTTCCTTTCTTTTTTAGATATAGTTCAAGAACTATATAAAACAAACATATTTAGAAAGAAAATTACTTCAAGAATTAATTTTTTAAGTAATTAATTCCTGTCAATGTAATGAAATTGGTGGAGCTGAAGAAATCTGCTGCTATCCTGTGTTCATCCTTGGCCATGCCCCAGCCATAATTGCATTTCTGATATAATCAAGCCCTGCATCGAATTAACCTTATATCTACCAAAATTTGCTGAAAAAAAGCTACCCTTGGCCACATTAATTTCTTTACCGGTGTTCCCAGGTTTACATTCTAGTAAGTTACTCCTGAATTTATATTTGGTATATTTCATACAAATGTTATTTGCTCTTTTGATTAACTTTTAGATGTGAATAACTTGAGATACCCATCCATAGATTATTTGGAAAGGGACATAACAGAGCTCGGTACTTACGTATTATTGCAACCAGATTTTCGCGGTTGCAAACTTCGCACAGTTCAATAGAAATGAGTGCATGAAACTGGTGTGAAGAATGTTGGGACTGACATATTATGGGAAAAGTTATACCATACTGTGGAAAACACAGGTTTGCTTCACTATTGTTGGATGCATTTGTGGCACCGTTAGCAATGTTATAGCAGCATTCACATCAGTATCCAGAGAATGATTTGCAACCATTACTGTATGAGTCTGAGCAAGTCTGTTAAACAGACGATGAGTGCTTCCACACTGATCTAAAAGGGTATATGTGGATCACTGCTGTACTGCTGCAGCTAAAAGCATGAAAGAAAAAAGAAAGTTTATTTTTTTTAAAAATGCTATGTACACTTCTGATCATAGCTCCCCTCAGTTTTTAACTCCATTGCCTTAGTATGTCTGAACCACAGCTGTCCAGCAGTCCATCACATTTTATCCGAGGCATCCACAACACTTTGAATAACACTTTTTACCATGTTTCATGCACTTGTTTCTGTTTAAGTATGCAAAATGTGTCCTTAACAGATTATGTGTGCTACAGTTAAACAGTGTATTTCCTGACTCGCTTTCCCTTCGATAACATCGATTTGAGAAATGCAGCGATTGTCAAGCAGTTACAAGAGCAAAGAGGTACGTCTCTCCACAGTACAAAGTTGCACCCTTACTCCTCTTCCTGGATCATACCCCCCTGTGACAGACTAATGATTATTTCTTTACAGACCCCTTTTCAGGTTAGGAGACCTGTTTCCACACACACACAATGAACTATGGAAGTGCGGAAATCTGGTTGCGATAATACGTAAGTACCCAGAGCTCTCAGAATACACACCCAAGGCTGGTATAAAGATAGTCTTGGGCAGCATCCTACCTATACTGGGAATTATGCCTCACTAAATAATAAAGATGATTGACTTCAATGATTGGCTCAGCTACTGGTGTCACTCTAAGGAGATCCAATCTGCATCAAGCTGGAGGAAGATGGCTGATTGACCTATCTGCTTCACCAGGGGTACCCTGCACATTTCACTTTAGTACTTTTGTATAATGGCCAGGACCTTCTCAACCATCATAATGAATTTTTCAGGAAATGTAAACCTGTTCCATCTACTAACCTAGCCAAACTAAACCAAACCACAGCAGTATAATGGTGGTGTTGCTCAATACTAGAAGCCTAAATAAGACTCTATTATTCATAGAAAACCTCCTGACCTATATAGACCTCTGCTTCATTGCTGGAACATGGTTTGAGTGCAGTGATAATATATCTTTCATACTGGGGTTCAGTGTGTTCATCACTTTCAGATACTCTACTGATCATACCTCTGTAACTGATGGTGGAGTGTTCATATGCCTTCATGACTCCTTTACCTTTTGATTTATACAGCTAGATAATAAAAATAATACTCCGTAGCATTTCCTGTCCAAATATAAAATCCACTCTATGTCACCCACAACACAGAATGACTACCAAAATAAACTGAGCTGGAGTCTATGGAATCAAACACTATTACATCTGGGGACTTCAGTTATCCATCTAATAAATACAATACTTACACTACTATGAATAAATATGTTCAGTGGTTCCTAGACCTCATTAATGCAAATTCACTAGTCCTGATTGCACACTACTCTACAAGATGGTCAAATATATTGGATGTGATTATTACAAACAGCACCTTTATAATTTCCAGTTATAATTACACCCTCCTTGGTTAGGTCTAACTATAAAATAGTGGTCTTCACTATTAAACCCAGCCCAAAACACTTACAAACCTTACTACCTTCAGAAATCTAATTGTATTGACTATGTGATGATCTAAGGAGTCTTAATAGCCACACTTCCATTGAAGATCCTATAGCAAACACTGTTGCATTCATGGAGAGGTTCTATTTTCACTTCATTGCCTGTACTCAGACATCAGGCTTGATCTGTTACATATATAGCACCAAATTAAGAAATAAAAACCCCTTTGGTGGAAATGTAGCATAAACAAGCTGTATAATAAGAAAAAAACTGCTGAATTAGTAATAAATTGAAAATCCTACATCTCATAATGAAAAGGTTAAACAAAAGAACTTAGAAACACAATAAAATCTTCCAGTGACAAGTCCAAATTCAAAATTGCCTCTTCTGTCAAATGCAATCACAATTCCTTCTTCAGCTCTATCAGAAACCTTAGAAATAATACCCAGTACTGCCCCAAACTGATACATTATGGCTGTACCTACTCTGCCCCCTCAAGATACAGGTGACCTATTAGCAGACAAATTTAGTTCAAACTTCTCTCCTTTAGCTTTACCTGACCTACGTTTTTCTTTACCCCTCGTAGTTCTCCTTCCCAAACATCACCACTGAACAAGTCCTAAAGGCTCTCCTAGAGGTGAAAAACATTAGCTTTTTGCCTGAAACCTGGAAAACTATGGTGGTTGTTCCCCCTGAATAAAGGGAGGGAGGGTTCTATCACTAATCTTGGTAGCGATAGACCCAGAAGCCTCACACACCTTATCTATAAGAAAATGGAATGCATCTTTATGGACTTCATCAGTCTGGATTTCTAAAAAAAATAGATCTGATCTGCTTAATCTGGTCAACTTCTTCAAAAAAGTCATTGAGACCTTGTATGAAGACAAGTTGGTACATATAGCTTACCTTGATCTAGCCAAAGCTTTTGACCACATTCCACACAGAGACATCATAAGTAGACTTGGCACTTAAGGAGAGGCACCGGGATCCACTGATGGTCAGCTACAGGAGAGATAAAAATGTCTTCCAAAAACTCATCAAACTAAAAATAAATCCTTATCTTACTTGACAGGACCCAACAACTTAAGATTGGAGGCACACTCTCCTCAAAAAAGCCCATTATCAGTGGTGTTGCCTAGAGCTCAGTACTGAGACTGCTCCTGTTTAGCATTTACTTCTCTGACACCAAAGCTGACATCAAAGATATTTGGCTGGCTAAGTTTTTCGATGACTAGAGACTTGGGATCTATCATCAACATCCCTGGGGACTACCTGAATCTACAGGCAGGGCTAACATGTACAAATAAATGGTGTTACAATCAAGGTTTCACGTTAAATGCCAAAAAATGTAGCAATATATCCTTTGACAAATAGCAACACCCTTACTCATGTCACATTAATGGTACCCCCTCAAAACAGACACAGTAATCAGAAACTTACACACATTTGTTGACAATGAGCTCTTCTTTTACCATCTTGTAGCCATGATTATTAGGAAATCCTTCTAATTACTCTACTGATAACTAAGGGTATTTCCTCTAGATCCATCATCTCTGCTCCTACACTATTAGGCCTATAACTGAATAGAAGGCTCCTTTTAGCATATGCTTGTCCACACACATAATCCAGCTTGAAAGACTTTGACGTTTCTTCCCAGGGAAAATCAACGTCCTGAGTTACATTATATGTGCACTATGCCTCAGAGTTTTAGCTGTCTTTTCTGTCTCATACAGACTCCTTAGAAGATTACCTCTACCTGGCCTTAAAATGCATCAAATATACTTGTTCTGAGAGACCTGCTTCATATTTGTAAAGTGTGCAACCCTACTAATACTTGTATTAAAGACGTTAACCATCACCATAAAATAAACCAAAACTGCTAGTGTGATAGGTATCTCACCCAAAGAATTGCTGTCCAGTGGAACAAACACACTCTTTATGTTAAACAAAGTTGTTGCATCACACTCTACAAAAATAAGCTTAATAAGCAGAAAGGTAACTGGAAACACAGCCTCAGTCTCACTCCACAAACCCTCATAGATAGGTGTAGTAAGTAGTGGAAATCATAGTGACCAGGCTACAAATGATCTTCCCAATCAGTTACTTAGAAGCAATCTATAAATCTACAAGCTTACAATTCAGAATGTATGTGCTAATTGTGCTTTAAGTGTTTCTATGAATGCAGAATAAATAGCACATGGATATGTGTGCGAATTATGAACTGACAAGTTATCTGAAAAAATAAATTAGACATGATGGTTTGTGTAACAGCGGGCAATTGTTTCTTTCTTAGTAGTTGCCGATTTAAGAGATCTGAAGGCAGCTTTAAGAAAGGAAATTACCAAAGAACTAGATGGACGGTAATTTATGTATACAGTTTCCAGACAAAAGCTGTTAAAAGTTATGTTGACATCTTTTAAGTAAGCACAGGAACTGTGCAAGACCCTATATTTTGTAAGTAATGTTAATTTTCTGAGAGTCAGTAGTGGATAACTGAAAAAAAAAACTGTTTTATTGTTCTTTGTTAAATGAAAAACCTGGGTGTTTATTTTAAGAATAAATTGGATATTGTTGTTAATGCTGCCTTTAAGATAACTTGCTTCATTACAAAAAATGTATTTCATGTGCAAGGCTGAGGAGAGTCTGTAAGCCTGTTTAAGTTACTGCATATTGCTTGTTGGAGTATTTTCTGACAAGAAGATAGTGAACATGAGAAACCTGTACAAAAGGACTGTGAAAAAACTGCAACAAGTGTTACAGACAACAAATTGCTGCTTTCTCATCTTCAGGACACAAACTCTGGACTTGCAAGTTCTGTTTTGTTTTATTTTGGTTCGTAACAGCTACACTGACAGGAAAGAGGCTGAGTTTCCTGACATGAAGGTAACCAAAGTTTCATTTTTTGATATAAAGAACTAAAAGTATTTTCTTCCTGAAAAAAAATCACCAAGTGCCTGAATCTGAACAAACTTGTGATTTATGTTTTTAAAGTACATGAACTGTTGCATTATCTGCAGTTCTGGAAAGTTTATTAGCATCAACTTCTAACATTTAGTGTAGGTGCTTGGGATGAGCCAAATAGTTTCCCTGGCCTAATGAATTATAAAGAATTGATGCAGAAGTTACCCCACCCTCCAAAAATGTTTTCTTTGAATGTTGTGCCGAGTAAATTGAAAAGAGTTGTTCCTGAAATAAAACTTATAAGGACATGTAGAAGATCACATGCTCATGCTCAGCAACAAAGTCATGCAACAGAGCCTGCTGAGGAGTAACCAAAATATGAATGCATGCTTTGACACTTACCAGAGACAAAAAGAAAAATACAGAGTATTTAACAAAAAGTTTGAAGCATGGTAGACTGTCATTCAGAACCTGTGAGAGGAATTCTGGGCCTTTACTCACAGTTATGGACATATCCAGGAAATGACTTAGCTTGGGATGTCAGCAATTACAGAAAGTCACTTAATACAGAAAATGAGTCCATCTGATAATGCTGAGGCCTGCTAACCTTTGAAATAAAAGCGGGGAGGGAAGGACAGCTGTCTAGTGAGTGGGCCAGGCTAGTGATACCATTTCTATGAAGAGAATCCCAATAAGACACAGGCCAAAAATTACAAAAAAATAAAATAAGAAATATTATACAATGAAACTCATTTCATATTCAAAAACGTGAACACTGACTAGAGAAACCAGTCAGCATTCTCACCGTAAATCCAGCACTGGGAACAGAAACGAGTCTTAGCATTTCTTCAGTACTGGCATTAATGTATTTTCATTTTAAAGAAATCCCAATAACATGAATAATGGGGCTACCAAAATATTAAAATGAAGAGCATAGTCTCAGAAAAGAGAGACTACAGAACAGTCAATTAAGTTGAGGCATTATCTGTAAATTCACTGTGAATGCAGCATATACTATCTCATCAAGGACCACTCAGACTATCTCTAAAATTAATTTTATACTTTCTTTCACTTCTAAAGTGCTCACTGGAGCAGAATAATACAATACAAAACTCACAGATTCTGATACCAGGAGCAGCAATCAGAGACAGATCATGGTCAAATGGGGCACTGGGCAGGGCAATGGCTCAGCCCCCCCCCCCATCTCCACCCCCAGCAGCCATTATAGTGTCCCATTACTTGGATCTCTCAAGCCTGTCAGTCTGCATACCATTTTCTTTTTACTGCTAAAATGATTACAGACTTTTGGATTTAATTTTAAACTTTTATTTCCAATTTTAAAGTACAAACACTGATAGTCATTTTCATAGATTCATAGATTGTTACTAAGCTAATGACCATGGGGGGCCTTTCTAAGCCTAGCCAAGTTTTCTCAAAATAATAATGATGCCCTGTATCCAAACAGAACATTCAGGGACAGGTATTTATAAGCTACTTCTGTCCAGAAGGGACCCGGGTGCCCAGCCTGGTGTAGATTTCCTATTCCCCATGCACAAACCCTGTACCATGTGTCTATAAAGTAGCCAAACCTACTCCTCCATTGCTGTGGAGATGCTGGGGAATTGAACCCAGAACATCATACATTCAAAGCATGTGGTGTACCACTGAGCTACATTCCCATTTTGCTAAACAAATCAATACATTCTCTCACTGAAAACAGACTTCACATGAGCAACAGTAAACTTCTCTACCTTTGAAACTCGCATTCAACAAAATTGCATTGAAATCTGCATTTATAAAAAAAATATCTGGCCAGTGGCAGATTAAGTGTACCTTTAGGCTCTTTTCAAATCATGGGCTGCCTGCACACAATTTTGGGACCATGCATACATGCACGTGTTCTTTGATCCACTTTCCTGATTGTATTACTTTGTATTATTTGCTTAATGCAGCATCACTTGTTAGAATGAGTTTTAAATTTGCAATTTTTAACATTTTTTCCACTAAACAGTGAAACAAAACATATGAAACAATATTGACAAGGTTAGACATTTCAGAACATTTCAGCTGTAAAAGGCTACTCAAACTGCTGCCATTATAATCCGCCAATAACAATCAATATGCACAATCTCTGCAAAAGTAGAAGTCATCTGAATAATTCTACATTAAAGAGATCTGTAACTAATGAAGAGGTTGGTGCTGGAAAACAACTTTGCATTTCCATGCTCATCTGAAAATTCAGTGCTTGCTGCCCATGAAGAATAAATTGCCTATGTTTCATAAAAAAAAAAAAAATAATAATAATAATAATAATTGGTGTGCTGGCAATATGCAACAGACCTCTCAACCAATCGGGACAAATTTCAACAAAATCAGGGACAAGTCAAGAAAAAATCAGGGACAATCAGGGACACTTATAAAATATTAGTACTATTAACTTGAAAGATTGACAGAATCAGAGCGTATGAATTTATACACATTTTCTGAAGTAAAAGAAGTCTATAATTCTTAATTATTGTCATTATTCATTAAGTGTAATTCACCACCTTTCCTCCAAAAATCACTAGTTTTAGGTGGGATTAAGAGGCACAGATCTAAAATTTGAGTTTAAATCAGGGACGGTTGAGAGGTATGATATGCAATAGGGAATAGCTGGCAAACAGACAACAGGTTCATCGTTACTAGGTATTTGATCCAAATCAGGACATACTCAGAAGTGCAGCTGCACAGTAGTATCAGCAATTGGTCTACCTGATGTTGGAAGAGAGTCCACAACCTTTTGCACTAAAGGCAAGTATGCTACCTGTTTCATCACTGTTTCACTGAACAGCACAGCTATGAAACTCTCAGACTGTAATCCTCAGTGATATACAAAAACAAGCAAAAAATAAATCTAAAGTAGATCTGGCAATTGTGGAGGTTTAAGGCACTTGTTTTCTAATAAGTAAGGCTCAGGATTTAAATTTGAGCAAAGTCACTTAACAAGACAGCCACCTAAATGGGGCATTACACACACAGCCATTGTTTGCTGATATTGGGGGGGGGGGTTGCTGCACTCACTGTCTCACACTCTGTGGACACCGCTGTTTGTTCAGGGGTTGAGCTGACATAATGGTTAGCGTCTTTACCTTAAACCTAAATTTTCCTGTGATTTTACATTAGGACATTTGTCCTAACACTGAGGTTTCTGGGGCTTGATGGTGTACTGCAAAGTCCCAAAGCCCTCCTTTGTTCAGAAAGTCTCCCATGAGGAATTAAAGCCCTCATGTGTTTATGGAAGTCTTCTGGCTTTGTTTTATTTATAGAAGATTTTATTTTTATCAGCTCCCCCCAAGTCAACATGAGCCTCCAACCAACATAGGCCTTAGGCAGCTGCCTAGGTTGTGACCCAGCTCTGGTGCCAATGCAAGCAGCTCCAAGACACATCTTGCAAAAGTCTTACCGCCCAGAAGGAAGATGTCTCTCTTTATTCAGTGACTTTATTCCTTGATGACTTCCAGAAAAACAAAGCTTTTATAAAAAAGTACTACAGCATATGAAGCAAGCATTTCCACACTGACAATAATTATACCAAAAATGCATGCTACATGAACCAGCACACATACATATATTAAAAAAAAGGAAAAATGGCTGAGATGACAACAACCTTCTGTGCAGCTACAGGGCAAGTGCAGTACATATGTTGGATGCCCCAGACTACCAGAAAAGGGCAGAAGTGCACTAAAGTACTTTTATATAATGAAATTATTTATAAAAGGTAATACTTTTTTTAAATGTCACTGTATAATAGCAATGATCCACTCCTGCATGTGGGTAACACAAGATTTACCCAGATTTAGCTTTGTTTATTCTCTAGAGGTTCACCCTCATGATCATACCATGTCAATTGTGGGTAAATCCTGAATTTCACACACCCAGTGTTGGATTATTGGTAAACTAGCTCAGTCAGGAGTTCCATCATTGTTACAGACCTATAGATTCCATTCATGAATGTGTGTTCCGGACAAGCCAGTCATTCACAAATATTCTACCCTAGTACACTTAGCAAGGAAAATGGTTGAAACCTAAAAAAAATCCAGCACCTTGAGTCATGTCGATGGTCATAATGAACCATTTCTTAAGTAGTCTTGGAAATTAGTTGTATAGTATAAGCACTGTTTGACTCTTGAACAACAACCAATAGAAAAGGGTTATCGACATGGTGGTTAAGAAATAGACCTAATGTTAAGTTGGGATGGTAGAAAAACATATGTAACCTTCAAGTACTAGTGTGAGATAATATAAACCCATTTAATCTGGGTCAGATGACAGTAAGAAAAGTAAGGATCTGATAAATTCATATATTAATCAAGCAAATCCTAAGAAAACACACGAGGAGGATCTCTTCACAGCAGAGGCAAGATACAGGGTATAGACATCATTTGGGAATGGTCTGGTTCCATATCAGCCATGTACTTTTCCCCATTTTGAAGCAGGTAGACCTGCAGTACAAGAACATGTAACATAAGCTCTGGAAGCTGAAAACCAAGCTTTAGCAAAATTACAAAAAAATGGAAAAATAATTAACTAAAAAAAAAACTAAACACTCAGCCAATAAGAAACCTATGCTGATTACAAAGTCCCATAGAGCTGAAGAGTGTTAGTGACTTTGTAATTGTCAGACTGTCCCACAGTTGTAGAGCTTCATCCCAGGGAATGAATGACAGAGATGCTGTCTTATGCCAAAGGGAGGAAGTAAGGGAACTGGTATCAAAGAACAGGAACCTTTCTCTGTTCATCTATGAATAACTAATTTGGTTGGACAAGACGTGGGAACAGAATTGGGGAAAGGGGTTCATGTAAAAAGAAACATGTTCCATTCTAGAGAGGGATGGATGAAGTATTACAATCCTGTAGTCTAAAAGATAAAATATTTACTTGCACCGAGGACTGGGAATCCTATTTGTCCAACGTACGAGTGATCATAGACTAAGTCTGAGCAGCAACCTTGGCTATTCATACTAATGCCAAAGGTAACTCAACTCCATAGGTCTGAGTGGGGAGCTGGATATGTAGCAAAGCACACTAGTTGCTTTGATATACATTACCAGAAAATGGAAAATCTTCATTTCAACAATCTTCAGTGTATACTTTGGAAGTAAGGGTTAGGAGACTCTGAAGGCCTGTATGATTGCAAACTGCTTCTGTGAATATTTAACTACAAGGTACTGTACTGAACTTGAATGGTCTGTTTAAAAAAAAAACAATTAGTAAGTATTGCAATGAGAATGACTTTGCTGTGTTCTCAACCTGTAGATATTAGCCCTCGATTGGCAGGTACTGTGTTCTGTTTTGTTTTGTTTCCTAATTGTTACTCTGAAAGAAAGCAGCCTGCCTTTCCTGGGTACTAAGCTAAAATGAAGCAACCAGTTTCCTGTCTGAATTGCTGAACAGAAAGCAATTACATTTTATTTTATTCATAACAAGAAATCATCCTGTTATCTAAACCTAAATAAAATCTATTGATTGGTTTATTGTACTTGGACTGTTGCCTTATCTACAGTTTCTAAAGTTTATTGGCATCAATTTTGTTAAAGGAAAAGTCCATCTTCTCCTACAGTTTAACTCAACCCTTAGATTGTTTTTCTGACTGCAATATGGTTACAGTATTGTATAGGTACTAGAAACCTGCTTGTACTTTATAAATCATTCACTTCATTGCCTTGGGATGAAAGGAAGGGAAAACCCACCCACTTTTTTAAGTTTAAATGATCACATATTTTGTAGAGGAATCTGACTCAACCTGCATGGCATACCAGAGACACAGAGAAATCTATAGTTTACCCTGACAGATACTAATGAAAATCTTATACAGCCAGTTAGTCCTGCTAATTTCAGGAGTTCAGCAGCTGCAATAAAAAGACAGGTTCATGTGAAACTGTTTTCCACTTTCTTTATTATAGATTAGAAGAGAACTCAACACTGATTCATAGCTACTTCCAATGTACCCATGCCTTTTATAACAAAACAAAGCAATTAGATCAGTCAGAGGTACAAAGGTGGTTGTCACATCTTCTAACAAATTTACATAAGCACCATCACAGTACTGAAAGCTTTAAATGTCGGCTGTTTATACTATTTTATATATTAAGATGACTTATAAATTTATATATTAAGATGACTTATTGCCGCGGTGGTGCAGCGGTAGCGTTGTTGCCTCACATTAAGAGGTTCGCCTGTTCAGTTCTCGGCTGGAGTGCATTCTGTGTGGAGTCTGCATGTCTTCCCCACGGTAGAGTGGAGTTCAAAAGACATGCGTGAATGGGCGTGACAAACAACATCAACATATATTAAGATGACTTAAATGTAGTATCAAAAATGTCTGTGACATTTAGTCAATTAGAGAAAAGTCAGAAAATATTTTTCTTGTAATTCTTGTAAACTCTCAACACATTTATCATTTTCATGACTCCCTCCCAGGACAAAACTGCCCAAATAAGGACTACTCTGCAGGAAGTGAGACAGCTGGCAACCCTATCAGCTAGGTGCCCTGATACTGTTTATAACAAGGTATTTTATGTTTTCTTGTGACATCTTTCCAGAGGGTGATGCATATCTGGTGTACTCTTAGCACAGGAAGCAGAACATTAATCCACTGCTCTTACAGACAGACATATCACAAGTTCAATTAGAGGAACAGAAATGGGTTTCTGCATGGCTCAATTCACTGATGGCTGTAATCATGCAGTTTCCACAGAAGCACACAGAGTAATTTCTAAGTTTTACAGAAATCAGAGCAGACGTAGTACTTGTGTCATTATCAAGGTGTCAGTTTTGCTGAAGAGTGAAAACAGAAAAACATAATGCCAGAAAACATCTTTAATGCAAAAGTTATCCAAAGGTAAAGAATAGAAAGTTGATAATATTTGGGTGTAGAGTTGCAGAACAGCTTAGTAAGGAGAAAAAAATAACATAAAATTAGTTAAAAAAACAATGCAGCTGATAAAGAATTTCCTACAATATTCCGCAACCCCCCCCCCCAAAAAAAAAATCTTCCCATTGCAAGGACTGGGGAATATAATTACTTTGCAGTCCTTTAATTTTACTGTGTCATTATCAAGGAGTCAGGTTTGTAGAAGAATGATATTCCTGTATTAAGAAATCACTATATAAGCAGAATAAAAGATAGAAAATATAATGCTACAAGACATGTGTGCCTCAGAAAAATAGTTATCCAAAGCTAAGGAATAGAAAGTTGCTTGTATTTTGTTTTGAAACTTACTTAGTAAGGGAAAACAAGAACATGACATTAGTTACAAAATAAATGAAAATATAGTATTTTCTACAACATTAAGGTAAAAAAATAAAAATAAAAAGATCTTTTCACTGCAGGTACTGGGGAACAGAATTATTCTCAAATCCCTTCCTTTCCACTAGCAGTTGTCACATGAAGCTACAAGGATCCTTAAGAGCAGTGACAGTTTTGTCACCTTAGAAATATTGTGGGGGGAGGGACTGTTAATTCATCTTGGACTACAAAAGTATACTTTGAACAAAGGCTTGCAATTTAGCTACTTTTTGGTTGCAGCTGTGTGACTCCATAGTACAGTGTAAAGCAGCTTCTGAGACAAACATAAATGAGGGTCATTCCAGGAAAAAAGAAGTAGTCCTGTTACAGAAGGTATATAAAATAAATCTGACTGACAATAATCCCATTATATATCAATAGGATGGGAATACACCACTACTTCCTTATGCCTTGCATGAGTCATATAAAGCAGACTTGAAATGGATTATGGGAAAGAGATGAGGTGAAGAAAAACAAGATCACATTGATATCTTAATCCCCATTAGAAGCCATTTGTGAAAAAATGTATTAAAGTTCTGTAAGAGGCACTCAGAGTGATTTTGAGGTGTTAAAATAGCTCATAAGACAAAACTAGAGTGAAAAAATATTGTATTTTAGGTCTAAGGTGGAGTTTTCCTTTACATGTGTAAACTTGTAGATGACTAATTCTTAAAAACAGAAAATCAAATAATATGTCTTCATTTTCATAATAAAAATAGCTATACTTTGTTTAAACAAGATGAGATGACTGATTGTACATGATGCTCATTTGATTTATGAGAGTTTCCTTTATTTTAGTTCCTTTTTCTTTTCTCCATTTCCCCTTTATCTGTTTCTATATTTAGATATTTTTATAGTATTTAGTGTTAATGTTAGCAGTGCTAATATACAGTTTACAAACTTTATAGAACGTACAGTTCATAAATATGCTTTTTATCTCTCCAGATTTCAGAACCACACTCCTTCTAAAAGCATTATTCCACACATCTTAGTTACTGCAGTCCTTACAGATTTTGTAAATACTGCAGTGAGTATCACAAACAAATAATGACTTTGATATTTTTTCAGCCTGCGGATTCTAACTTTGTACTGACAGGTGCTTTTTCTGCTTTTTTTCCTAGTAGTCAGGCTAATAGAGAGCAGTCTGACTTTCCTGTGAAATTTGTCCAAATATTTGCCTTATGCTGAACTTTGACATTAAATTTGGCTTCTTTCTCATCTCTTAAATCTCTTAAAGCAGGGAAAAAAATAAAAATTATAAATGTCAAGAAACAGCCTTTGTAAGGAAATAATTTCTAATGACTCAGTCTAATGGCTATGAAAGAAAGGAAATAACATGCATGATTACCTTCTTAAATTAATGGATGAATTACATATTCATTCTTTCATCACATATACAGCAATTACACTTATTGGTAATTAGGAGACTTGTCAGTTCACCTACAAACATGTATTTTAGATGTAGCAGGATAGACCCATGTGGACACATGAAGGACACATGCAAACTCCATACAGGAGGCACCCCTGTCAAGAACCAAACTGAAGAACCATGTCAGCGGCTGAGTCATGCAATATTATGTTGTTGTATGGTGTCTAAAAAAGGACAGTGAGGAAAAATGTGGGTGGGAAAGACTGTGTGAATAGTAAATTTAGGGAAGATCTTGGAAGAGCAACAAAATCACATTGTAACCACCAAGAAGGAAGGAAAGATTGAATTGTAGACACCAGGGTGGAAAGAAAGATTGACAAAATAAGAGAGCATTTGCAAAGCCTAACAAAAGAGGAAGGAGCAATTTGTGCAGAGATGGGGAAGTGAGGAAGGAGGTGGGTGCATTGCAGTCAATGGCCCTTCAGGCTACTGGGTGAGTTGACTCACTAGAGCAGTTGATGATAAAATTGCAGTCAGAAGTTCAGGTCTTGAGCTAAACAGTGGATGGACTCATAGCAAAATGAGAGGATGAGGACAGTTGGAGTCACAAGGAAAACTGTAGAATATTGAGACTGGTGGAAGGAATGGATAGAGAGGACACAGTGAAGTTTATAGAGAGGTGGTTAAAAGAAACCTTGGTCATAATTCCATATGAGGACTGTCAGGTGAGTTGTGCACTTAGACTGGGACAACTGATTATCACAGGCAAAGCTCAGTATTTAATAGTAAATCTGCCCAGTTATAGGTGCAGAAACTGGCTGCTGAAGCAAGGTGCATTGTGAAAAGATTTATGGATGCAAGTGAAGCTATTGAAAGATTTCAGCCAGGCTGTGTATGCTAAGAGAAAAGCACTAGCCCTGGCACTGTGGAATTTGATGAAGGAGGTAGAGCAATAATAATGAACTATATGCTGTTTTAAAAGTGACATGGAGGGGTCAGCATTACTGGGTGACCAGTGAGTGCATTACCAAAACTCAAAAGTACCTTCAGCCAACACTGAAATCATTAGCAAAAATCTACCAGCTGCACATTCAGTCAAATGTATAGTAGAACACCTCCTACTACTTATAGAAATCATCTCCAACATTGCACAACAGTAAGGAAAAGGGAAAACTTCCTAAATCCCACTGTCAGATGATCTCACACTAAATCTGTTAGTACATGTTTGATGAAGTGTTAATTTGCTAAAAAAAATCACAAGGATCACACTTCAACAAAAGAAACATTCAACCACTGAAACTGCCTCCATTATATATCATTATGTATATATCTATACCTGAATCTACATATATAGAGTCAGACAGATGGATATGTATCTGTACAGATACAGAGATATATGAAAAAATGGTGGGAGGTAAACTGAAATGGTGACTTCACAGCATAGTACATGGCCCAGCTGTACACATGGAAGCAGTTAATAGTGCAGTTGCAAGCAGTCAGTGTCATCATCATCGACAACCATGCCCTCTGTTCCCATTTCAGCAGAGTCTTGTCTAGGTAATATGGAAGTGCTGGAAGGCAAGGCACCACAGCTAGAGAAGGGAGAGAGAGTACAATGGCAAATAGCCTACCAGGAAGGAACGTAATGTTATTGCACTTATGCATACGATTGGTCTGCAAACCCTGCCCTTCGACTCACTGAAGTAAGGAGGAACATGTCAATTACACTGTCAAAACAAAAGTGTGACAGGGACCAATGGAAGGGGCAAAGTCAGCAATATGAGATAGAGCTCCATTAAAAGATAAATCGCAATTATGGAGGACCTGGGCTGAACTAGAGGTGCAGAAGAAGTTCTGGGAGGAAGAAGCTGAGAAAAGTTCAAGGTCAGAGTGGAAATAGATAAAGGGATAAGCTTTCTTCTTCTTCCGGCTTTTTCCTGGTTAGGGGTCACCACAGTGGATCACCTGTCCGCTCATGATTGGCAGTGGAGTTTTACAGTGTCGAGTTGCCAGCCTGGCGCCTAACCTTCCACAGAAGGCACACGCATGCACACACTCACACCTAGGGCCAATTTAGAGTGTCCAATCCACCTACAGCATGTCTTTGGGATCTGGGAGGAAACCGGAGCACCCTGAGGAAACCCACATGACCACAGGGAGGACATGCAGACTCCGCACAGAAGGCACCCCAGCCGAGAATCGAACCGGAGAACCTCTTGCTGTGAGGCGGAAACGCTAACTGCTGCACCACCGTGGCCACCCATAAAGGGATAAGCTCTCTAAGATAAGAAAACCACAATCTTCTAAACATAAATAAGCCTCATCAACCCCCTGGCCACCTACTATTATCCTGCTTCCTAGCTAAACTCTGGAATTCTCTCCCTACCACCCTTCAAAATACTCAGAGCCGCTCAAACTTCAAAACTCTTCTCCAGTCTCACCTCCTTTCAAAGTGGGAATGTTCCTGTACCTCTACCACATAAACTCTTTAACACCATCTCCCATTCACTATATACCTCAACCTTCTATCACTGCGCTCTCTTATCCTTTGCCTTTACTTCCTCTCCTACCCTATAACTCATAAACTTCCCCCCAACCCCACTCCCTTTCTCCACTATATACCACCTTTTACCTCTCCCACCTCACCTTCTTCTCTCTGTCCTCTCCTCATATTTCTAACTTCCAAAAAAGTTTGTTTTTTATCTGTACATAAATGTTTTACTTGCATGTTTTTTTATCTGAAATGACTATATTTTTAATATGTTTAGACTACATGAATCATCTCACTTTTGTAAATCATTACCTAGGATTAGAAATGTCATGTCTTTTTTTAACAAATTGCATATTATCTCTGTATTTTTCACTGTTCTACTACTTTAGTTACTTTTGTATAACTATTGTAAAATTGTCTATATCCTGTGGAGCTTTTCTCCCCGGGCCTCCACTGAAAACAGGCTCTTCCAGGCCCAGTGGACTATCCCGGTCATCAAACTATAATAAATAATAAATAAATAACCTTATGAGGCTGTATGGAGTATCTGATCATGTAGCATGGTTGGGTGCCACTTGTGGAAACAATGGGGTGAGTGTTAGAATACAGTCTAGTATGATTTCTTTAGATGTAGCCTTGTTAATTTTAGTTGGAGTCTGAATAGAGTTGAATAGAAGCACGAGCATGTTTCTTTGATATTAGTAAAGTTGTTGGGACGGTATAGGGATTGGATGTTATGAGTGATAAGTGTATATGGGAAGTACAATGGTACAGTAAGGTGGAGTGAGTAGAAACTGGGGGTAGGGTAAGGGAAGAGAATGTAATGTGGTGCTGATGGCAGGTTTTTATGGACCATATCATGATATGAACAAATAGTGAAAAAGTATTTTTCTTAAAATTTTTGGAAATGAAAAAGGGATAGAGTGGTAGTGAGAAGTAGGATTTCAACGTGGTATTAGATTCAAGCAAGGCTAGATTATATGGAAAGAAGGAGTTTTTCAAAGGCTGACAGAAGTTGCTTATGAAGGAAATGAGTAGTAGTGGAGTGGCAGATGTATGAATGTATAAAAGATTAGAAAGCAAATACACTTTTCCAAGACAGAATTATCATGATGTAACAAATTTGTATTTTCTTACATATACTACATTTTATTTACTTTATACTTTATTGATTATTGTAATTCATGCATTAAAATTTACTGTTACTCATGGAGCTTTTCTCCCCGGGCCTTTGCTGAAAAAGGACTTGTATCCAGTTGGGCTTTCCCGGTAAACAAATGTTAAATAGATAGATAGATAGATAGATAGATAGATAGATAGATAGATAGATAGATAGATAGATAGATAAATAAATTAGGATCAGGTAAATAGGTTAGATAGGCTTTTGGAAGACAGGGTAACACTAGGATAACTAAAGAGAGTGAAGGTGAGGGAAAGGGGGTTATCAGACTTCAGTTTCATTGTCCTAGACTGGCAAGTGGACATGGAAGAAGGACGGCCATGGGAATGGCATATGGAAATTTGGAAGTTAGTCACCAGATTAACTGTTCACAAGAAATAGTACAGAAAGTTTAAGTGAAAAATGTCAAGGAGGACAGAAGGTGAGTGACTAAAGAATGAGATGGAATTAAGGTGCCTTGGAGAGATGGGATAATGGTATGATCAGAAAAGAGGAGTTGAAATGGTTGGATAAGAGGAAAGTTGAGCTGGTTACAAAACAAGATTCAGGAGTTAGAGGAGAGGCAGTGATATTTATTGTGAGGGTAGACAAAGGGGAGATGCCATGTTCAATATACAAGGTGAAACCAGTGGTTTTATACAAAGGGAAAGAGGGTAAGGAGGAAGCAGGAATCTGTCCCAAAATAATACTGATGGCAAGATAATATAAGGGATACTAACATGGAAAATAGAGGTGCTACCAGATTTAACTGGTGAAGAGCAGGTAAGTTTTTAAGGAGGAAGGTCATTCAGAGGTAATTGGAGAGCCGTAATAAATGTTATTGGGGTGCTTGAGTTAAAGTAAAGGAAAAGGGAGGGAGGAAAAGAGAGGAGTGGGGTTTATGGATATTCAGAAAGCATTTGTTAGTATAGGATGGGATTATTTTTTCAAGTTTTTGGAGACAGTAATTGGAGCTGGTAGATAGATCAAAGGAATGTAGACATTATCTAAAAGTCCACAGGTTATCTCAATATTTAATGAAAGTTGGTCTGGATGGATGAATTTGAAAACATATATAATACAAGGTTGCCCCCTGTTACCAAGTTTGTTCTTAATGGGGACTGAATTATTTTTACCAGAGGTGTGAAAGAACTTACTGGAAGGAAAAGCACAAGACAAGAAGAGTAGCAGTCACTGTTTCATAGATGAATGTATGCTTTTGCTAGGGGACACACAGTGACAGATCCTTGGGGGTATTAAGAGACACTTGAAGATGTAAAGAGAGGACCAAGGGTGGAATGATGTTAGAAGTGAGCGAATAAAGCTTACTATTAGGTGTGCTTGATATGCAAGTTAAAGGGTTAATAGCTTAAAAAAGGATATGCAAGTGAAAAGAGTTAAATTTGTAAAATATATTTTGAAGGCTGGAGAAAAGAGGGAAAGGGGTGGCAGGGTATTTTGAGGAGTTTAAAAAATATAGAAAGAGTTTAGAGTGAAAAAGATGGTCAGGTTGTTTTTACCGAGGGCTGCGTAGACGACACCTACAAGAGTAGTTAGGCACAGCAGAGCTGAAGAGGAGAGTTAATAGGAAGGGTAGTAGGAAGGGTTAGGGAATGAAGAATGAGATGAAATAAGGGCAAAACATGGTTTATATATAGGACATTAGGAGAGAAGGGGGGAGACAGAGCTATGAGACGTTTGCTGATGAGGTGGCAAAATTAAGTCTCCAGATGGAGACAATAAGTTCTGGACATAAATATGGAGGTTAGTGATGAGAATGGAATTTGTGGCAGTCATTGGAGAATGTACATTGAAGATTTCTTCAGTAGTATAGAACACATGTCAATCTAAGAAGGAAAGAGTAGTGGCCAGATAATAAATGTTAGAGACATGGACAGGACAAAGCACACCAACTATGTATGTGATAATTCTGTGAAGAAGTACATAAAATGTGGGGAGTGGGGTACAGCAGGTATGACAAGAGAGACTTCAGAAGAAAGTTGACTTCTCATGGGTCTTCTGATTCTGTGGATAGGATATGAGAATGATGAATAAGAAGAAAGAGAAAGAATGTATGTGTTTTATATAAGAGCAAGGGTTTAAATATATTTGGCAAAGGGATGGAAACAACAGTTTCGGATATGAATTCAGTTAATTGGCTGGGATTGTGTAGGATGCAACAGCTGGAAGACACAGCTTCAAGATGGCAGGTAAAGGAAATGAAGAGTCAAGTGGAGGAGGAAGGAAGAATATTATGTGTTCTAATTCAATAGCAAGGGAGAAATCAGGAAAGAATAAAAAGAGATTATCAAGAAATGCACACAAAGGGTAGCATATGGGAAGAGCTGATGGGTCATTGGTTGTCAAGAAGGGGGATTATGTTCTTTCCAGGTCACTTTATGTTAGGAGGGATTAATGCTAATAAAATGTGAGATTATGATGTGTATTATAGCATTTTGTGTTTATTAATTTAGTTAGTTATTTATATGTGCATTTGTTAACCAGGGAGGTGCACAGGTCCAGTGGCCTTTTTAGGCATAACCCATTCCAAATGGCAAATAGAAAAGACAATATTTTACAGTGAAATTAGTAAGCAGGAAGCAATAACAATACAAACACCATTACAGTGATAACAGTCACAAGACATTGTTACAATAAGAAGCATATACACATAATGATATGGTAAAAGTGATAGCAATGGAAGGCTACTGCAGTGGCATTAATACAGATTAGAGATGATTAAGAGCAGTGCTGAAAGAAGAGAAGCATATCTAGTTACAGAGAGGTTAAGATGAGAAGAGGAAGAAGACCGATTAAAGTGGGACACTGATAGGAGTTCAAGGTTAAAACAAGAGAAGTATGTAAAAGACATGTAGACAGCTGGAAAAGAGAAGTTATGTACTCACCATAACGTTCCATGTGAGTTGGTCATCTCACCTTCATTCTTACAGATGAGTTCGGAGCCAATCCTCAGCTCCGAGTCAGCCTACTACAAAGCTCGAGGTCTTCAGACAGCTCGAGGCCAAGTCCCTATCCCATGATGCACCTAGAGTTACCTCAGATCTTGTTTGCTGCATCTAATAATACCATGTGTCATTCTATCACTCTTTAGGAGAAAACCCATAGAAAGACTGAGCAACCAGGATAAAACTTGTATCTCAGTCCTCGAAAAAGCCTGGAGGGGGAAAGAGGGTGGGAAGTAAGAATGAAGGTGAGATGAACAACTCACATGGAATGTTATGGTGAATACATAACTTATTTATGTGAAGTTGTTATATTTCGCCATTTATTCTTACAGATGGGTAGAGTCCCAAGCACCATCTGTCTTGGGTGGCTCATGGGAGTATATTTTTCAGGACAGTAGAACCAAAAGATGACCTGTCCCTGGAGGCCTTGTCAACTTTGTAATGCGTGATAAAGCTATGAGGTCTTGACCAAGTGGCTGCTGCACAAATGTTGTGTATAGGAAGCCTAGCAGAAAAGGCAGAAGATGTGGACACTGCTCTGGTAGAATGAGCCTTAATTTTGTGTTGTAAAGGTAAATTAGCAGCTGAATAAGTGAAGGTATTACAATCAGATAACCATCTAGATAGTGTTGTTTTTACCACTGGCATACCTTTTCTGGAATCTGAACAGGAAATGAAAAGCTGTTCTGATTTTCTGAACTATTTTATTCTATCCAGGTAAAATCTGAGCTATCTATAAACATCAAGTTTGTGTAGCATATACTCTAAGTTGTTGGTGTGCATGGGGAAGTACACTGGTAAATCTATGATCTGGTTAAGGTTAGCTTCAGTACAAACATTAGGTAAAAATGAAGGATTTGTTCGCAGGGACACTCTGTCAGCATGGTAAATCAAATAAGGAGGCTTTATGGACAAGGCCTGTAGCTCTGACACTCTATGGGCAGAAGTGACGGCTACTAAAAAGATAGTCTTCCAAGATAAATATTTCAAATCACATGAGGAAGCTGGTTCAAAAGGTGGGAGAATAAAGTGTGAAAGCATAAAATTTAGGTTCCATGGGGTATAAGGAGATTTCACAGCTGGTCTGAGATGAAAGGTCCCTTTGAGAAAGGTTTTGGATAGCTTGTGTGACACTATGTTCAATCCTTCAAAGCCAAGGTGAAAATTAGAAATGGCGGCAAGTTGAACCCAAACTGTAGCTGTTGCAGCTCCTTTGTTGAAAAGCATAGTCAAAAATTCTAATATGGAGGAAATGGGGACTTGGTAGGGATCAATGTCATTTTGCGAAGCCCATATAGAAAACCTTCTCCATTTGCTAAGGTATAGTTTCCTAGTAGAGGACTTATGAGAAGATATCAATATATGCTGCATTTCATTTGAGAGATTATGGAACCTGGCTATGCTGGGGAAATGGAGCAGCCAAGCTGTCAGTTTCAGGGAATGAAGAGAGGGATGAAGAGCACCCGACGAATGCATCAGAAGGTTTGGAACTGGGTCCAGAATCCAAGGCTCTTCCAACAGATGAAGTCGAAGGAAGGGGAACCAAATCTGATAAGGCCAATGAGGGGCTATTAGAATAATGGTCCTTCCCAGGGCTTTTCCTTTCTGCAATACTTTGGGTATCAAGGGAATTGGTGGGAATGCATAGAGAAGACCAGGAGGCCAATCGTGTACAAGTGCATCCCTTGGTGCTTTTCCCGGAGGGGGAATCAGAGAAAAGTAGCTTCTGCATTTTGTGTTCATGTGGGAGGCAAAAAGGTCACAGCAAGGCTGGCCCCACCTGTGGAATATTCTCTCTGCTATGTCTTTTTTGAGGGACCACTCGTGAGGCAACAAAATTGCCCTGCTCATTTTCTCTGCAATCACGTAGGATTTCCCCAGGATGTGCATTGCTATCAGAAAGCGCTGAGAGGATATAGCCCACTGCCTTATAGCCTCGCGACAAAGGGGGTAGGACCTGGTTCCTCCTTGTTTGTTCAAGTACCAGACCACTGACATGTCCGTCTGAATCGCAATTGTCCCCAGAGGAAGAGAGTCCTGAAAGTACTGCAATGCCAAAAGTACCGCTGTCATCTCCAGGACATTGATATGCAGATGTGTCTCCTGTTTGGTCCATGTGCCATGGGCTGTTCTTTCCTGAAAATGCCCCCCACTCTATCAGGGAAGCGTCCGTGGTCACTGTGGCCACTGGTGAGAGTAGGATAAAAGGACGAACTATCGGTACATGAAGAGAGGTCAACCACCACTGAAGATCCTTTTTGCATGTGTTTGTGATAATTATGAGATGAGACATTGGGAGTTCTTGATAAGACCATTGAGTGAATAGCAGCCATTGTAGAATCTGCATGTGCATGCAACCCAATGGTATCTATAATATTGCAGCTGCTATCATGCCTAACAACATTAGCACTTCTGATGCAGGAGCCTTGTCTCTGGATATAATGTTGTAGACCTGCTGATGAGGTAATAAAACTCTTTCTGCTGTAAGTTTTAAAGTGGTGGTGGTGGTGTCCAATTCTGCTCCGATAAAAACAATATGTTGCAATGGTGAAAAGCCAGATTTTTCTGAATTTATGGTAATGCCCAGATGGTTGCAGAGAGTAAGAGTGGTGTCCTTGGCTTGCATTAGCTGATGCCTGGTGGTGGCAATGAGGATCCAATCATCTTAAGTATGGAAACACCTGGAATCCGAAACACCTCAGGTGAGCCGTGATCACTGCCATACATTTGGTGAACACTCTGGGGGCTGTAGTGAGACCAAAGGGCAGTGCTCGAAACTGGTAATGACTGGCTCCCAGCCAGAAGCGCAGATGATCACTGGATGGTCTGGCCATTTTTATATGGTAGTACGCTTCCTGTAGATCTATTGAGCACATCTAATTGTCTTTCCTTAAGAAGGGAAGTATCGACTGAAGTGTGACCATCTGGAACTTCTCTTTCTTGACAGATCTGTTTAGTCTGATGAGGTCCAAAATAGGTCTCCAGTCCCCTGTCTTTTTTGGAACCAAAAAGAATCTTGAGTAAGTTCTGGATCCTGTCTGGTCTGCTGGGACTGGTTGGATGACTCTTTTTCTTAGCAACGTTTGGACCTCTACTGTTGCTTGTTCCCCTGTAACTGGGTGGAACATCTGGGATTTTTGTTGTCAGTGGAGGGGAGTGGTGAAAGGAATAAAATATCCTCTGGAAACTATACTTTGTACCCAGTTGTCATTTGTTATTTTGAGCCAGGCATCTCGATACAAAGATAAGTAATCCCTGACTGCCTCCAAAGCAGGAGAGTCGGGTTTCCTTTCAGGAGCACTAGTAGGGCTTCCCAAAGAATTGGTCTCTGTCACCCTGGTTTTGCGGACCCTCTCTGCTACGAGGGCGGCATCTTCCATTATTGCCCCTCCTCTGCCCCTGTAGGGGGGTCACCATGTGTGTCCAGAAAGGCTCCTTGGGCTTTTCAGAACCACATCTTTCCTCCCTTTTGACCCCTGGGGTAGGGGCTGGTAGGGGTGGAAAAATTGACTCCAACGACAGACAGAGTCTTTCCTTCCTGCTCACACCTGGTCAAAGTTTCCTTAACTTTGGGCCCAAAAAGGGACAAGCCATAAAAAGGGGTGTTGACAAAAGATGACTTAAAGGGCTCCGAAAAGGAACACAAGCGCATCCAGGAAGGTCTTCTGAGAGCAATTCCTGTACCCGCTGCCCTACTCATTCCATCAGCTGCATATGAAATGAGACACATGAACGAGTTCACTATGGACTTGAGGGTAGCAAGCCGGGAGGTGACTTTGTCTGAAGCTCCTGCAGCTACTTTACCCTGAAGAGTAGCTCCAAGCTCTTTTAGGAGATCTCTTTGTAGTCTCGTAAAATGTGTGAGATAGTTCAGTGAACACATGGCAAAAGTCGCTGAACTGTATTTGTGCTTCCCGTATCTATCCATGATCCTAGTATCTCTGTTAGGAGGATGGATAGAGGAAGATGTTTCTGACATCTCCATTTTGCTGGCTGCTGCCACCACCATGGCATCAACTGGCACTTGCTTGGTGTGGAAAGACTTATCCTAAGGTGCAGAACTAAATTTATTGGGCCTCCTAGGGACAGGCTCCATGGTGTCCAGAGACTCCCATGCCCTTTGTGGGACCAGTTCCATGAGCTCTTTGAAGGGTGGAGACACCCAGGAGGTGGAGGGGTGAGACCCGAAAGCCTTCAGGAGAACCAACTCATCTTCAGTAGGGTTAGTGGACTTTCAGCCACCCCTCTGCCTCAGGATTTTTAATATCTCAGCAAATGAGATATCTTCAGAGGGGGACCGTGGGGACCCTTCTGATTCATCTAATTCAGTATCAGATGTGAGAGACTCCTGTAGGGAGTCTAGGTGCTTCCTCTTACAAATTTTCTTCCTGGACACCTCATCAGTGGGAACTTCTGGTGAGGTCTCGGGAGAGCAGGGGCCACCCAGTAGGGCTTCCTAAGGCACAGGGTCTCTACTCTTAGAAAGGATCTGTGAAGCAGAAGTAGACACAGGTGCTTTTGGGGAGGAGGTAGTTGGACCTGAAGATGTAGATGTCTTGGGGGACATCACTCTCCTCATGGCTTCAAAGGCACCTCTACTCTGATGAGAGGGGACCACTGGATCCAAAGAAACCACTAATCCCCTTGGCACTGGCACAGTGAGATCCAAACCAGAGGTAGGAGCCAAACTCATCTGAGCTAAGGCCCCGAGAGGCAAAGTCAGAACTGACAGGTCAGTCTGACTATCCTCCCTGGACCCTACCAGAGAGTGTTAGCTCCTAGACGCCTCGATAGGTGCCGAGGAAGTCCGAGTAAATGGAACCGATGGCACTGGAACAGGCATCGGCTCCAAAGGCTCAACAATCATTGGGTCTGACTCCTCCAGCTCCGAAGGACCGGTATGGCTCTGAGTAGGAAAAGAAGTCAATGGCATTACAGATTTAGGCTCCGAAACCACTTGGGTCGATGCCGACAAAATTTTAGCAAACACCAGTGCCTGTAGCAACTTCTGCACCACACGATCCACATCCAAATTGGATAGGCTGATCGAGGACTGAGATGAATGAATGGATGGAGGCACTGACTGAAGAATGGGTGACTTAAATACTTTGGATACCAGTTCCAGGACTGGGGACCAGCTCTGAAAAGACAGGATACTCAGTTCCAAAGGCTGTGGAGCCAACATCGATGTTTTTTTTTTGATTTTGTCACATGACAAGAAGAAGTATTAGAAGACTTTGAAGACTGGCTAGATTTATCCTGGTCACTTAAAGCTTCCTGGAATGAAGATTTTAGAAGTCCTCTGTCATATGTTTTCTTTTTCTCTCATGAAGGACTCTAGAGGAAAAAGAATGGCAAATGGAGCAGCTTTCTTGCAAGTGCAAGGCTCCAAGACAATACACACAATTAACGTGACTATCTGTCACAGACATCTTTTGTCCACATTTTGGACACTTCTTAAAGCCAGACTTAGGATGCTTATCTTTCTCCTGGTCAGCCATATTAAAGACTACAGTATCAAAAAATCTACTGTACAGTAACAGACTGTAGTTTTAAGAGAATACACACACACACACACACACACACACACACACACACACACACACACACACACACACACACACACACACACACACAAATTTAGAAAGTTAAGCTACAGTAATAAGCCCTAAAAACAAATGGGCTTTATAACTATTCAAAGCACTCACACACTGTCTAAAGTTTAACAATCCTATTTAAACTACAAAGCTATATTAAAAAGGCACACAAAGAAGGGAAGGGATATTAAAGGCCTATAAAAAATGAAGGCCAAAAAGGAGAGAAATATAGTACTAATAACCTATCAAAGATATAACTACCAAAAGCTATGAAAAACTATCACTAACTATAAATGGAATACACAGTTTTAGAAAATTTTGATAGGTAAAAAGCTATACTGCCCCGAGCTGTGCTAGGAAACCTCCGATCTATTGCAGCAGCAATCAGGGCTGAGAACTGGCTCAGAACCCATCTGTAAGAATGAACGGCGAGATAGAACAACTTCACATATAATATTTTAAACCATAAACATCCATTGGTTATAATGTATTTGCATCACCATTCTGGTTATTGTGTTTATGTGATATGTCTTTCAGACCTCAAGAATTGTTCTGTGCATTAGAAGCACAACAAATCATTATTAAGATAGATTTTGAAAATTTTATTGTGCTTTCAGATTCAGTTATTTTATTTGCTTATCCTTTGTTGACCAGATCAGACCCAGTTGTCCAGATACATCTTTTCAGGGGAGATCCAGAATGAAGTTTTATGCTTCTTGGTGCAAATTGGACCAGGGTACAGGGAATATTTCCTGCTCATTTTCATAGGTGCCATAGGATCTTTATGATGCTGCACTATGATGCTTCAATCTCCTCAATGGCCCTAAGCATGGGTTGGAATAAGTCAACGGGTGATAAGGAGCTCTCACTAGATCCAGTGGATCCAGTGCATCAGGAGATCCACCAGTGGTAACCAATGGTCAGCTGCAGGGTGCAGTGAAGAAAAAAAAGAAAAAGTGAATTCCCAGCTGAAATGGGAAACAAAATGGAAAATGCACTTTTAGTAATAGCTTTATACAAAGGTGTGACTGCAGTCTTGTCAGGCTTGTCAATAATGTTCTCAATTAATCCAGAAACATCTAAGAGACTCTGTTTACTTATATGCAATATAAGGGAACTATACAATATGCACATGTATGAACACATAGAAAACTTATTATACTAAATAACTATACAATGAACAACATGCATTCTAATTATTTCCTGCACTACTGGAATTTTTTTAGATTTATATAATGGCAGACAACTTACCCATTCGATAGTTGATAGTAACAATAACTGTATGAGTGAAATTAGCAATAAATCTTCCATCATATAGAATGGCTGAGCCAGTACCATCTATGAAGTTCCCACCATGCATCCAAACCATTACTGGGAGCAGCTCTGAGGGTTCTTCATCCAAGTTGACATCTAATGGTACAAAGACATTCAGGTAGAGACAGTCCTCACTGGTCTGAAAAGACAAAGTTAATAACATTTGGGTGCATTTGCAAAATTAGAAAGCTTGCAAAATGCTCATAATGTACTTTTAAACTAAATAATGCACCATAGTCAGGAACTTAGCATGAAACATCAGGTAATTATTAACACGAGTTGTACATGATGCATGATGTGGTTTATTCATTACTTAGTGAAAGAAGTCTGGGGCTATTCAGAAACCATTAGCCTATGACATAATGCTAAAATGCATGGTGAGCAGCAATGTCCAGAGCTATGGTGAATCAGAAAGAGACACATTACAGGACCCTAAGTAATAGTGCCATATACATATTATGCAAATAAGTATTCGCTGGCATTCAAATTAGTGTCAATATGCAAATTATCTCATCACATATGGAAATTACAAAAATCAAAGATAGTGAAGTGATTCAGAAACATATAAAATAGAAGCGTCTATATTACCTGATCAAATGTTTAGGTTAGCAAATCCCTAAACGTCAAACTGGTAATATCGAAAAATTAAAACAGTGAACGGCCAATTTAACGTAGGAAATGAACTCCCTCGGCCGCAAAATATAAATAAATAATTTTAAACTCCCTCGATGTGGGGGGCTGTGCCCCCCACTCCCCTAACTAAATATACCAACTCCGAGATCGCTCTACAGTGGAGAAAGGGGCAAAATCCTTATAACAGCCAAGTGAATACTTTCCCTGCATTAAATCGGCCATTCAAGGGTTTTTTGCAATCGCTATTACCAGATCGACATTTAGGTATTCGCTAACCTAAGCATTCGATCAGGTAATAGGAACCTAAATAGAACATAATCTGCAATAATCACCTTTTCTGAATGTGAGTATTTCATGGAGTACATGAGCCTCACTCACATTATGATTCCATCAAGCAGTATCAGTATTATAAAACCAGCTTGTGTCACAGATAAGTCTGCCAGCAGCTGACAATGACATTTAACACTGTACTGTCTGAGACACAGAATATTGCTGAACAAGTATTTATACACATGAAGGTTTGGTTACATCTGCTGGTGCCTGAAAATATGTATCACATACTTGCAGGAAGATATCTGTAGCCTGTGTCATTTTACACAATGTGGTAGAATGCAAGCAGATGCAGATGTAGTCTGGGAACATTATAGGTCAGCAGAACTGATGCAGCAGCAGTGGAGAAAAGTAAATAGTTATCAGAGAAAATGGCTGATGTGGTTTCTCACACAAGATAGAGGCAGGGTCAATAGGTGGCTGTACTGATGAAGAGGTAGCATTTGGTCCACAATTATGAGTCATGACAAAATCAAAACATAATAAAACTGGTGCATGCATTAACACACCAAGGCTATGCATTATAGTGCATTGCCTGGTCATGCTGTACTCCAGATATTTTCTTACTCACACAGGCCAGAGGGGTGGGTAGGGCACAGGTGTGGTAAGGAAGAGTGACAGTAGACAGCAGTGTTACTGTAGTTCTAAGGGTAAAAGGTGGGGCATGAGGTAGCTACTTATGTAGCTAACAGGTTGTGGGGATTTAAGGATCACATCCTCTCGTGTCAGGATGGGGCACCATGTTGTAAACATTGGCCAGGTATACCATGAGGGTCAACAGTGCCAGGGCTGGATGCATGCTGCAGGAGGAATGTTGTCCCACAGTGGGAATATGAATGGGAGTCCTGCTGTGGCCCACTATAAGGAGAACCAAGAGATAGACAGTGTCCATGAACCTAAGAATGCCCAGTCCTAGTTGCTACAATGAAAATGCCATCTGAAGTTTGGGATGGTGTCAAATTGCAGACTTCAGAGTGGCTGCACCCATGTGACATCCCTGCACTGAAGCCAGAAGGCCAGAAGGGTGATGCCTATGAACATGAGAGCCGCCACACCTGGGGATAGACAGACAATAGAAGCCAAAGTTGTCAGTGATATAGTTTTCAGTACAGTGATTGCAATCTCCAAAAGCTTGACCTGTGAACTTGCACAGCACATCTGCACTTTGCAAGACTACAGTAGACACTTTCCCTACTGGTAAGAAATAAGAACTGGTAGGTTTCAATCTTTCATCTATTCCTGTTCATGAAGCTATTCTAATCTAACTTAATATTACAGTCTGTGTTATTTATTCCCTCAGTTTTCATTTGTATCAGAATAGACACTCTGTTAAATATGTCAGCATCACACCTTCAATATCAGCCCCTCCATGCCTGTAAGGAAAATATTAAATATGATTTCCTGAAAAACAGACATTACAGCAACTCAGTGATTACCTTCCTTTCTTCTGATTTAGTCCTGCTTCTGAAACTAAACTATTTCATCTCGTTTACTACCCAATAGCTTAGTTTGTTTGTGTGTTTATTTATTCGCGTTTATTAAATGGAGCTGGTCCATAGACCCTTTTCAATTGCAACCAGAGTCAAAAGACAAAGATAATAGCAGCACAATATAGTAGGGCGGGATCCAGACACATGCTTGACTAGCATATGTCCAAATCACAAAACATTGAATACACATACACGAAAGCGCTTAACATCGACAAGCGCTTCTGTGTATGTGTGCCTGTTTCATAGATCGGACTACGGTGGGGGTAAGGGAAAATTCCCTTTTCCCCACTGTAGTGCAATCTCAGAGTGAGAATAATAAAGTAGGGGGGTGTGGGGGGTGCAGGGGGGTGAAGCCCCCCTGCAGAAACGTAGATTTTTTTTTAACTTCACATACACGGAAGCGCTTTTCGATGTTAAGTGCTTTTGTGAATGTGTGTTCGATGTTTTGTGATTCGGACATATGCTAGTCAAGCATGTATCCTAGACCCAGTAGGGCACACTACAATAATTAAGCAGAAAAACAGATAACAATACATATCTTCAGCACAGCACAATAAAATAATTATGACACTAAAAAGACAGCAACTGACTAACAAATAAGTGCAATAGGTGACAATTGATGTGAAGAGTGAAAAAACTGCATACGTTAGACAAATCTGGTTGTGTACCGGGAGTAAGAACATATTATATATACTAGTGTAGCCTTCTGCATTATACTCACATAACTGAAAGTGTTAGTAATAAGTATTTATTCTGTTTAGAGCTCTAAACAATGAGTAACAGTGTATTCTTACTGCATGAAACAATGCCATGTGGTAGCGCTCATGCGTTTGAGATACATCCATACATATGCTTTACACTAATTATGATTTATAGGATTGTACAAAGATAAGTATAAGGCACCTTATTTGCTCTATATTGCATTGACTGACTGGAGGTACAGGTTAAATGGAAGAGGGTACCATTAAGAGGAAGTTGGTTTGTCAGAAAATTAGGAATGGTTTAACAATTATTATAGAATGGGCAAAATGTACATCGTCACTCGAATGGTGAGTAAATGTTCTCCAACTTGGTGTTAATATACAGCTAAACCCCAGCAAAAAAAAGTAAAAAATCTGTCACTTCATGGCAGCTTAACAGTGAAGGTTGTACAGAAAAAAAGGAAAAGGCTGCCATTTTTTTTAAGTTTGCTAAATGTGGCTTTGCTGTTTAGTGAGCTTAAAATAAAAAAGTAAATAAAGAAAAAATCTAACAGGTATGTGTGTGCATGTATATATATATATATATATATATATATATATATATATATATATATATATATATATATATATATCTGTGTGTGTGTGTGTGTGTGTGTGTGTGGACATTAAATATTTACATAACTTATATTTTAGACGCAAAATACTTTCTACAATAACACTTCCATTTGCTACAGCAACTTTGAAACATCAGGCAGATGAACTATTCTACATCAAAAATATAACAAGTATATAGCAATAAAAAAATGAAACAATTTAACTGATAGCCCTTCTTTAAGCTCAGTAATTCCCTTCAGGGTGAGCATTATTAGGGAAGTAATGCCTTTCCAGGGTGATAAGGCTCACAACACCCCTGCGTGGGAATTAATTCCCTGATAATGCCCATTTGTCAGGTATTATTGCTTGCTGAGTGAAGCATGAGCATTTGTATTTACTCTTGAGGCTTCTCAACACATTTAAAAAAGTCATGTGAAGATCAGGATGGATAGGCTTTCTGATCACCTGAAAAACTATCTTCAGAGCATCACCAATTCAAAACAGTCACCTCTGATTTAAAAAAAAATCAAGCTTTGTGCACTACATTTTCAACATGCTTCTTTAGAGTTTTGGGTCCTGTGATGCGGATAATTTCTTACTTAACAATCACTTGTTTGAACAGTACATTCATTATTTTTTCAAAATTTAAAAACTGAGGAGAAGAAAATCCTATCAAGCTAAACTGTCACATGAGGGGGCCTTGCTAACTACCATGGTATTGGATGTGTTGGGGACCACCTGAGCTTTCGTTTGATCAGTACTTAGGACTATTTATCTCAGATAGTTAAGTTATCTATAAATTTGCTAAATACATATGCAGATTTTTATATACTTTAAGTAATTAAGGAATAATAGGCCACTCAATAACTCCTATTCCTTCGAACACATTAACGCTGTACAGAAATATATCCTGCGTTTTCGTTTCAAGTGACTTCCTCAGATGAAGAAAACTGAATGCATACCTATTAAATACACAATAATATATACCCTCACAATCAATTATCTAATAATTAATTAATAGTTCAATTAAATGTTTTAATTCATTAAACTTTAAAAATGCTTCATAAAATACATTAAATAACCATTAACTGTTAAAAATTGATGCTTCAGAAAATACAAATATGTCATATAAATACTTTCCTATAAAAACATATTTCATCCATACTACATTCATTTTAATAACAATATAAAATACTTTTAAAAAACATTTAAGAATATAACTGAAAATTCTATATGGACAATAGCACCCTCTTGTGTTAGGAAAAGGATTTATTTATTCCACAGACCAAACAAAATAATCCCTCCATTAATTCATATTTTTGTATTTTGTGTTATGTACCATTCAAACAATCTAAGGGGGCCAACTATTTTTTCCAGAACCTAAATGAAAATGCCAAAAGTACACAAAAATGTTGAAAATCCCCCAATGAGACCCATAGTAGCCTCTGAAGGCTCAGTAACTGCACCCTTGGCTAAGTGGCTGGATTTCAAATTAAAGGGCTTAGCTCTGGAAGGGCAAGGAGTGGTTAAGGATTCTTGGGACTTGTTACGGAATCTAACATCTGAAGTCTATGATGAGAATATTATTTTTATTACTATTGATATTGTTGATCTATTTTCATCAATACCAAATGAAGAGGGCATGAAATGGTTTGAAGAAGCATTGTTAAAATATGGTAAATATAGTAGTATTGATTTTATCTTATCTTAACTTTAATGGAATTAGTTTTAAGTAATAATTACATACATTATGAAGGGGAGTTTTTCAAGCAAACTCAGGGAGTAGCTATGGGTGCAAGATGTGCCCCCACTTATGTTAACATTATTTTGTCCGCATGGGAAGAAAGATACATTATTAATTCGAAATACAACCATTGTTGGAAGTTTTATAAGTGCCTTTTGGATGATATGTGCTTTCTATGGGTAGGTTCAGAGTTGGAGTTTTCTGAGTTTTTTGAATATATCTCAGAGTCCACTGATTTTTTGGATTTTACATATAAAATTTATATGAATATTCTAAATTATCTGGACATCTCCATTGGAAAGGGCAATGAAGGCTTCTTCTCAAAAATCTATAGAAAGGAAACCTTCTAGAATTCCTATTTAGCTTTCAATAGTACTCACCCCTACCACCAGAAGAAAGGTATTGTGAAGGGGCAGTACGTAAGGGGAAACCGTATGACTTCAAGAGAGAGTGATTTTGAAGATGAGTATAAGAAGTTGCGTGAAATGTTTATTGTTTGGGGTTACCCTATTTCCCTTGTGGAATCCATAGAGAAGGAGGTTAGGGTAGGTAGGCAGGATAAATTTAAACCCATCCTGGGGATCAGGGTAGGATTGAACGAGACAAAATCAAAAGTAGATAAATATAAAGGAGAAAGCAATTTTGTAATGGACTTTAATGGGGACGATGTTAAAATAAGAAAAATTTTGGAAGATGAATGGAATAGGTTTGGGGAAATTTCGGACCTGGAAGGAATTTTTGAGACACCTTTGAAATGTACTTACTGCAAGGAGAAAAGTTTAAAGACCATTTTAGAGGGTAAAAATGAGTGGAACAAATTTAGAGATGGTAAAGTTGGCACTTTTAAATGCGGGCAATGTTCCCAATGCCCATATATATGTACAAAGGAGATTATCTTTATTAGTTGTAGAGACAGATTGATCCAGAGTAGATATTATGTGAACTGTGACACTAGTGGAATAGTATACTTAGCATTGTGTGATCACTGTGATGCATTTTATGTGGGTAAATCTGAAAGGAAGTTGAAAAACAGAATATACGAGCATAACTATGAGATTAGGACTAAATGCATTAACAATGCCCTGTATAAGCACAAAAGAAGCTGTCAGGAAGCTAAGTTTAGCTTTTTTATTTTGGAAGTGGTAGAAAAGAATATAAGGGGCGGTTTATGGGAAACGTCTATAGAATACAAAGAATTATTGTGGCAATTATCATTGGAAGCCAAGTTTCCAGGATTGAATGATGCAGTTTCCCTTGCCCCAGTCCTAAAGCTGAGAGCAGCAAAACTGTAGGTCTTATTTACCTTTCATTTAGGTTCTGGAAAAATATTTGGCCCCCTTAGATTGTTTGAATGGTACATAACACAGAATACAAAAATATGAATTAATGGAGGGATTATTTTGTTTGGTCTGTGGAATAAATAAATCCTTTTCCTAACACAAGAGGGTGCTATTGTCCATATAGAATTTTCAGCCATATTCTTAAATGTTTTTTAAAAGTATTTTATATTGTTATTAAAATGAATGTAGTATGGATGAAATATGTTTTTATAGGAAAGTATTTATATGACATATCTGTATTTTTTGAAGCATCAATTTTTAACAGTTAATGGTTATTTAATGTATTTTATTAAGCATTTTTAAAGTTTAATGAATTAAAACATTTAATTGAACTATTAATTAATTATTAGATAATTGATTGTGAGGGTATATATTATTGTGTATTTACTAGGTATGCATTCAGTTTTCTTCATCTGAGGAAGTCACTTGAAACGAAAACGCAGGATATATTTCTGTACAGCGTTAATGTGTTCGAAGGAATATGAGTCTCAGTGGAATAAAGTGTATTACGTATTACCAAGGATTCGAGCTTTCTTTTTCAATTGCTCCTTTGTATTTGTGTTGGCTGGATTGTTTAGAGCAATTGTTTTCCATTTGTTGACTTTATTTAGGCCACTCAATAACTCGTGTATTTTGAGAGGTACAAAACTTCCATGAATGTCAATGTATTATATTTGTTCAAATATTATAGTGATATGCCTACATTTTATACTTGTCACTTTAATGCAATGGTCTCACATGTATTTTCATTATATAGCTTCAGATGTAATTTGTAGCCCTGGAATCTTCCAAATATGTATTTTTATAAAATATAAGAGAAGAAAAGTTGAGATCATAACTTTCCTTTGTCTAACACTTAACATCACTGCTATTTATTACCTATTATTAAAATTTCTTGTTTTGTAATAGTATCTATTTTAAACAGACCTCTACCTACAGTGTTTTAAAATAAGCTGCCTGAGCTAAACGCATATGCTTATCATATGTATATTAATCATGACAATTCTTATAGTGTTTGTTATAATTATATTTTATCTGTTAAAATGCCAGACAGTGGTGCTGCATGCAATAATTAATTAATTAATGCAAAGGTGAACACCTATGTCACAGATGTACTAAGGTTATAGCCAATGTTATCTAAGTAAATTATTTAATAGATTTAATGCTTACACTACCAATAGTGCAAGGCTATCATTGTAGACCCCTGTCAGAATAAAAGAGACTCCACCAAAATATTCTGTTAACTCAGCTGGATGATACAACACTGCACAGAACCTTTCCAATGACAGATTAGCAAAGATGCTTAAAATAGCCTAGGATCAAACTATCAAATGTTACAGACAGAGATCAAACACATGAATATTTTTTTATTATTATTATTATTTCTTTTTTTTCTGTCATTGGGACTGTACCTTGACTGGAACCAAAAATGCATATTTGGGCTATGTTGTTCTGTATTGTCAGACATTGCATTATTAGGATATGACTACTCCATACAAAGACAAACATTGTGGGACACCTGTACTGAACAGATAATATCACAAATTATGTGTCTTGTTGTCATTGGATCCCATGGACTAAAATCCGGTACGGACTGGAACCTTCCATGCCCAAATTGTAAGTATTATACTGTTGCACCATGGGTTTGTCTCACAAGTAAGGAGTGACCATTTCTGCACTTAGCTTAGGCTGTCATTTAAATAAGGATTGACTATTTCTGCAATTAGCTTATGACATCACAAAAGTAGGATGTGAGTGCCTGAATGACCATTACTGAGTTTTGCTAATACTGCCACTCAAATTTTGTTGTCTTTAATTGTCATTGATTGTCTTACTGTTTCACTTACATCTATTACTAAACGTAAATCAGTTGTTATTAAGTACTAATTCCAACTGTTTATAGTTTATCTGAAATAACATCTTACAATTTAGTTTCATATAATAAATAATGTTTATTTTAGACAAGTTATCAAATGTGTTATATAGGTTTTTGAATGTGTCTATTTACTAACCAGAGTTGTCAGACTGTGCATTAATATTTTAGCCAGTTACCTGTCTTGTTCAATTTAACTACCTTTTTATTCACTGCCAAGTCTCATTATATAATGTTTTACCATTTTAAGTAGTGCCTTAACTGCTATCAGTAATCCCATTTCTGTGTTGGTGGACCAACTAATCAGTATGCCCTGTCAAATGGTTACTTATTATGTCATCGGCCAGGAATTGTAGGTATTAAAATAAGACTAATTTGGTGTCTTCCACAAAGCTATAACACAGGCTACCTTGGTTATGGGATAACAATGTGGGCCCTGGGATTCCCACCTGCAACATATCATCAACATGCTCTCGGTACCCTCGCTACACACCCACCCCTTTAGAAAGGGAGTAGTTAAGGAGTCAGAAACATTTGGATTATAGCATAAAATGCATTCTGCTATTTTGCTGTTTTACAGTGTGGTATATTACTTTGTCAGGATTCAGTTAATCTATTTAATACCTAATTACATCCCGCCCTACAACTGCATAAATAAAGCACCAACAGTCTTGCATACCTCTTCATCCCAATTAGTTTCTTAGCTTTCATCTTCAAAGAAACCAAATACTTCTCAATTAAATACAAAGAAGATATCTTGGAACATTGGAAACTTTATATATTCTTTCATATATATGTAGCTATAATGTACATATCACATACATTATCGGGGAAAGACTGAGTAAGGTGTATTTCAAGGCATCAGTCATTTGGGGCAGTGCACATACTATGTGATATTTGGCATAGCACATTTCTGTATCCTGACAGGAGCCATTTAGATCAGATGTGGAAGTGCAATACATGCCATTTTTCACTAATTTAGGAATGTTAACTCAGAGTCCATTTTGAGTTGAAGGATCTTAAATCATCTGGAAAGTAAACCATCAATAGGATTACATGTCTTCCTCTTTCACCCAGTCTCAGATTTCTGTAAAGGAACCAATATCTATTTTTATTCATACACAGATGCAAAGTGCTAATTGTATTTAGCGTCATATATGTCAGTGTAGGGTCCCAATTCCCAACAAGACAAAATAAATTCTCTCTAGCAGTTTTTCAACAAGATTCTGGAGAACATACTTGCTTCATAGATTCATAGGTACTTAACAGGCTGTTGATCTGTGAGGATTTTAAGAAGCCTGGCCTTATATTTCCATGGTAGTTTTTAGCCCTTATATTTTGTGTATGAATAACCCAGAGGCAGACTGAACAAAGATATGTTAGGACATTTATATGTTTCCCCTATCTATGAGGGACATGGAAGCTAAACTGGGGGTGAATT
>NC_056745.1:468721341-468793841 GCF_019279795.1 Protopterus annectens | reverse complement strand
ATTACTGCATTTGCATAACTATTAGCGCACAATGTCCCCATCGCAATGCCATTCCATTGCCAGTATATCCTGTCCCTAAACAGAAAGTACCACGCGGAACAAGAGGAAACATACGGAGGAAATGGTGAGTCAGAACACCATAAAAAAAAGCATTTGTGAACGCAAAAGCTTGATAGTTAATTTGTCGTCACTTGTCTTAACTGAACATGAGCGTAATGTGTTAGAAAAAGGCTTGTCATTTATTCCTGCGGTGGACATGGACATTACAGAGATTATATTTGACATTAAAATGTTCACACGTAATGTTATGCTCAAAATTATGTTTAATAATGATTCTAATGAAAAAGTATTTAATTTAATAAGCCAAGTTTATTTGTACCCAAGCCAAATTCGTTAATCAGTGCTTTTGAAAGAGTCTGTATAGAAGATGTACATAGTGTATTATGAGCAAAAAAAGAAATGTGGTAGAAATAAATGGCACAATATGAGTAAAGAAGAGTTTGAGGCCCTGATACACCTTCAGACCGACCCTGCAATAATGATACGGCCAGCTGATAAAGGAGGGCAGACAATTATAATGAATAAAGAGAAATATGATGCTAAAAGGAATGAATTGTTGAGTGACACCAAATTTTATCAAAATATTTCTCCTTTGCAGGTGAAACAAATGATAGAAAGCATGCATAAGGAACTTAGAAATCTAGAGAAATGGATTAATAGACAGTAATCTTTTGAAATACTTTATAATACATAATCCTAGTACACCTAATATCCAAGGCCTTCCGAAAGTGCACAAGTGTAAAGAGAATCCCCTATGAGACCCATTATGGCAGGGAGGGATTGGTGCACAGAATTCGTTTCTATGTTTATAGAAAAGAATTTGAAAGGTTTATTAGGGAAGTCATTTTATATCTTGAAAGATATGGAGCATTTCATCAAGGATTTGTACAAATTTACTAGAGAGGTGTACTCGTTAGAATCCGTTATTTTGGTTACACTTGATGTGGTGTCCCTCTTTAGTTATCCCAAATTATTTTGGTATTGGTAGCATTGTGAAATCATTAGATAAAGATGGTTGATCTACACAAGAAAGCATAGAGTTAGTACAGATTCTTTTGAGACTAGCACTTGAAAACATTTTTCTGTTTAGGGACAGGATATACTGGCAACGAAATGGCGTTGCAAATGCAGTACTGTCAGTATGGGAAATAGAAAATGTTGAGAATGGCCCTTATAAACAGAATGTTTTATTTTTCAGGAGATTTGTGGATGACCTCTTCCTAATTTGGAAGGGGTCTGTAGAATACTTGTTGGACTTTGTAGCATATATAAATAAATCTACACCATTCCTTACATTTACACTGAATTGGACTTGCACAGAGATTAACTTCCTTGACGTTAGTATAAGGAAGGGAGAGGATGGAGGGATCAGTACTACTATGTATAGGAAGGGATGTCATGTCAACAAACTACTGAGCAAAGATGGTATGCATCCTAAATATGTGTTTAAAAATGTTGCACACAACCAACTGTGTAGAGCATCAAGACAATGTGAAACAGGATGATTTTTAACAACAAGTGGAAGGGATTGGGTAGAAAGAGGCTATGATCAGGATGAGGTACTGAAAGATATGTTGAAAATACAAGAATTAAGGAATACAAGAGCAAAGCCATATTTTTCAGAATCACTCCATGCTACTAGAGTGATTCAACAAAATAGTAAGCTAAGAATGTGTATGAGCTATTCCAGAGATGTAAGGAAATATACAGAAGTTGTTAGTACACATTGGAATCTCCTGACCTCAGACAGGCAGGTGGGTAGGTTCATAGACTCGCACCCCCAATTTACGAAAATAAAAAGTCATTAAAAAGAATGTTATGCCCAATGAGAGAACAGTTTGAGCAGGTTGATGGCATAGGGACTAAACCATGTAAGAGCTGCCCATACTGTGAATTAATTAATATGGGGACAGAGTTCAAGCATCCAGACACTCAGGAGATATTTCACCTGCGGATGAGTGCAACCTGTAATACAGCCCTTGTAGTCTATCTAGCTTTGTTCCAGCTATGTAATACATTTTATGTTGATAAGACCGATAGGCAACTGAAAGATAAAATTAGGGAGCACATATACCACATTAAAAAAGAAAAGTATGTTTAATGCCCTTGCAAAACCTGTTTCAGTGACCAATGAGAGACATAGTTTTAAATTCATGGTCTTAGGTAGATGTAAAGAAAATAAGAGGAGAGGTGATATAAGAGCTAGAACTGAAGAATTGGAAGCCAGTTGGATCATTAGGTTGAGGGCTGATGTGGGACATGGACTGAATGACCATGTACCCCTAAGACCCATTTAAAAAACAGACCATTACGCAGGTGATTTTAATCTTTATAAACTTCATATTATGTTCAAATATTAATTGTATTTTTGTATCAAATTTTTATATATATATATATATATATATGTTTTAATATTTTGGAATATATTTCAGTATTTTGACATTTTAGAAGGTACTCAAATCATTAATTGATGGAGTCATGTGATGTATGATGTTAGTGTAAAAGAGGTGATTTGTTAGCAGTATGGATACACCTGAAGAAGCATTCGTGAAAGCGCTTGTGTACAGTGTGAATAAACAGCTGTAGTTCCTGAAGAAACTGGAGCCTTGTCTTTGCTATTGTTTTGTCATTGGATTTCTATTTTTTTATTGCAAACACGCCTGGAGGTTGTTGTTTTTTTTCCTTGTTACTAAAATAAAATGAAATGTAAAAGGCATTACACATTTTTTTTTACAGGAAAAAAAGTCAGACCTATAGAGAAAAAGGACAAGGCTTTCTAATGTTTATTGTTACAGGTGTGGTAGTTAAGAGTAAATGAGTGAAAAAAAAGAGAGGGAAAGAGAGAGAGAGCTAATGAAGAAGATAATACTTTGTGTCTAATACATAGACCAGTAGTGCCTCTGGAATAGAGAATGTCACTGACCAATGTCTCATCAGAGGGGAAAAAAGACCAGAGCTTCACCTTTGTTAATGGCTGCAAGACCAACAACAGCAAAGTATAGATTTCTAGTTAAGTAACACAATTTTGAAAAGGAGCCTTTTATGGTGCATGAGTCACAAGTGCCAGTAAGTACATTTTCCTATATCATTTGCTCTTTTTTTTTTTTTTCAGTCCATTATACATTAAGGAATGTGATGCAAAGCCTAGTACTGATGCAAGTCTTGCTTTTATCTGTCTGACAGTTGTTGTTTTGATCTCAAATTTTTTTCTACTTTACCCACTCATCCTGCAGTAAGTAACATTCTGTCTAAATTGGTTACAGGAGCAGCATTAGGTCAAGTGATGCTCTAGGCAAAAGGGCTCAAAGGCTCCCCCCACCACACTAACCGGTGCCCCCATCCTGGTCTACCTACACCAAATAAATACTGGAAAAGTGCCCCTGCTAGAGCGGCACCCTAGGCGGCCGCTTGGTTGGCCTATGCCTAAGGCTGGCTATGATTGGTTAGTACTATATTTGCTGTTGCACAGGCTAGGAGGATTATTGTGTCCAACCTGGGGGGATGGGATGAGTCCTGACCATCTCAGGCTATCGCTTCTCAGACAGTTGCAGTCTGATAGGGTCATTGCTAAAAGGAAGGAGACTGGTCAGACAACTGTGGTTTAGCCACCCAAGCTGAGCCCCTGTCAGCTAAGTGAATGAGTATGCATGGAACTGATACAGCTGGTATCCTATATTACCCTCTAATGTAGTTGCCCACATAAGCACACAAGGAAGGAGTTATGCTGTTAATGGAAAAACAAATGTGATCCTAATGCCATGTCTGCCTGAATGACAGCTCTTCCTGTAGATAATTTGAGAGGCCTTCTATACCCCTGAGGAACTAATGGGCTTGAGACTGATGGGGGTTAGCTTGATAGCCTGCATGGCAGAGGGTAAAACGGTCGTAGGAGAAAAACAATTGTTTCAGAAAGTGGAGATGGGAAGCTTCAGATCTTAGTATCTCCAGGCAATCTGTTTAAGAAAAAATATGAATATGTTAGCTGAATATTCTAAACAGGAAGCTAAAAATCTGCATTCTTCCGCTGCAAGATTTTTTCTAGTTAGGAAGGGTCAGTGTTACTGGACTGTTTTCTGACTTCCAAAATATGAGTAATGCTACATAATTTTTGGCACGTGTAGGTAAGCTGTACAGGAGGCAGGCCTGATCACTACCCAGAATAATTATGACGAAGGCAATGTTTTTTTGCTTCAGACTCAAATAAACAATCCAAAGCTTCAGACAGGTTTTAGAAGAGGGTATTTGCACCTGTTTTGTCTTGTAGAGCAAGTAACTATTCATAATACATTTGTCAGTACCAGTAGACTTGCATATTAGATAGATTATTGACAGTTTCGGAAAGTTGGCACCTATTGCAAAATGTACAAGAAGAAATATGAATGCATAGTTAGAATCATTAAACAAAACACATGGATTCTATGAGAACTATGTCTATGGTTAAAATATGGATTTATGTTAAGAAACTGGCATTACTGGGTGTGCCAATTGTCAAGTATTTTTTTCTTTGGCAAATGAGTTGACATACAAAGTTAGCTCTATAGTCACACAACTTTAACACTATTAATCGCTTCAGAGTATCTAAAGAGCTAAACAACTTTTGATTGTCTCCACAAAAATGTTATCAGGATAGAAAAAAACAAATGACGTTATGTCCCCTTTTTATTTGTTCTGGCTGCTAACTTATCTCTGAAGTAACACTGATCTGTACCAGTGCCTGTTAAGTATCTACGGAGCCATTTTTAAGAGATCTCAACCTCTTCAGTGACAACAGCAATGAGTTAAATTACCTTAGAGAGCCATCCCCACCCCGACCCCTAAAAAAGTCACCACAATAGGAAAAGCATCATGTACCCATTTTCCCTCTTGCAGCAGCAAGCTGCCTTATTTGTGAAAGAAGCAACAGTTTTTATACATGTAGCCATATTTTACTACTGATGAATGCGTTTAGTCATTGGATACAGTGTTGTGATGTATTCAGTTTGCATCCTGTGAGCCACACAGGAAAATAAATTAACTCTCAAGATCTCAAAAAAGCTGCTGCTGAACTAGACAAGGAACTCCAGACCCTGATCAATTCAACTCAAGACAGATATTGGGCAAATAGCCACCCAAGTAGAAGATCACTACAAATCCTTTAACTGTGTTAGAAACCTTTGACACTATGACCAGCACTATGCGGAGCTGATAGTAGATGATATAACGTACTCCGACCCAGAGGTTTAATACATTGCCAGTCTACTAATAGAATGATGTAGCTCAAACTTCACCCTGTTCTCTCCTCCCAATATTCTCGTATCACATACCTAAATCTACACCTCCCCAGTATCCCAAGTACAAGTTCTCAAGGTACTGTCTAAGACCAAGAACTTCAATTCTGTTGGGCCAGAAACCATACCGGGCTGTCTACTGGTTAGCCTGAAACATGGCATGGCTAGAACCCTTGCAAAGACTATTCAGCATCAGGACAGACTTTGTGTTGGTTGAACGGAAGACCTTCCACAGACCCAGTAATTGTAGACCTAGATGCCTGACCAGTCTCATCTGTAAGGCTATGGGAAAAGTCATTATAAAATTGAGAAATAAAGCTATAGGTAACCTTCTGACTCTGACCCAAGCTGTTTGGATTCATCCAGGGCAGATCCTGCATATTTAACTTGGCAGGCAACTTCGAAAAAGTTAGAGCATATCAATTCACACTGCATATTTAGACCTTGCAGAGGTGTTCAGCACTGTCCTACACTAACATATTGTAGATAAAATCTGTTGAGACATGTAATTCCCTGTGTAACTTGTTGGATAGCAAACTGGTTTGCAGACTGGCTCGCAGAATTCAAGAAGTAAGAGGTGGTGGCTGTTGCTTCTCCAAAAATCTTGTCACTAATGGTGTGGTGTCTTCAAACTGAGAAGTTCAGTCCTTGGGCAACTCTTCTGTGGTATTAACTTTTTAGAGGTCAAATATGCTAATAAAGCGGGACTTCCAAGATGGCTGTACATTGAGAAGTTACTCCGTGTGAAAACAGAAACTCAGGAGAGAGAGCCAGTGAACTTTTTTTTGGGGGTGGGGGTGGCTAAATTTCAATAAGTGCACTGAATGGATTCCAGCAAAAAAGAAATTCAGAGAAACTGAAAAAAAAAATCAACCACAAAACGCGAGAAAAGAATTCTGCGACTGTTCAATAATAAATCAAACGTAGTCAGAGCGGATTAAAATAAACAAAATACTGACTGAGTACATCAACTCAAGTAACAAAAGGCTGGAAAAAATTGAAGAAGCTTTAAAACAGATATTCAAATGAGGTGATAAAATTCCAAAAATCAGAGGTCGAAGGTCCAAAATGAAGAAAAGGGTGGATGATTGAGAGTGCTCAAAAAGAGATGTTTCAAAAAATAATAGAATTAGAGGACAGAGCACTCAGGGAAAACCTGAGGTATTTGCTGTACCAGAGAAACTGGAAGGAACAGACTTAACAGTATTAATTTTATGAAAGCACAAATAAGCAACTGGACTGGTAATGTTCATCGTGTTTCACTGTTGCAGTCATTACTCTTGGGTTACCCTGCTGGCAGGCTACCCGCAGTCGGCCTGAATTCCAAAGTCCTGGTCCGGCATCTGTTGCTGTCGCCTCTTCCCTGACGTCAGTGCTCCAGGGGTATAAAAGATGCAGCTGACGCCATTTTCTTCAGTCTTCAGTCTTTCTTGCCGCGCAGTGCCCAAAGCAGAAGCAGTTCACAAGTGCCGGTCGGTCGACTCCTGAGATTTTCGTGTTCAAATTTCAGATCCGAAGTCTTCATTTAAAGCTAAGTACCCCGTTGGGGAAACATTTTTCTTGCTCCAGACCGATGTCAGAAAAAGTTAATAATTGTATTTCTTGTGGGAAGCAAATACCTCATAAGGACTTCCATTCTTATTGTATTCCTTGCCTAGGCCCTGATCACGATGTTGCTAATTGTAGGTTTTGTGCTAGATTTAACCAATGCACTATTAAGCCTCGGTGCGATTTTGCATTTCACTATTTTGGCCGAAGATTTAATTACACAATGTCGTCTGATAGCCATCCGACTACCGCAGTTCACAAGAAACCCAAGGAAAAGGACAGGCATCCGAGGTCCACAACTGACAACAAGGCTTCTTCTAAGCCAGTCACCGGTTCGCCGTAAGGCGCTTTTGCAGCCCCTGACGCCCGCTACCTCAGAGCCGCAGGCCGCTTCCGACTACTATGTGGAGCCGCCGACTAGGCCGCTGGACAATCGGAAAATATTCCCTCAGATGGGTCCAGAGCCACTGAGCGGGCATCGGCTTCTGAGGGTGTTTTCAGGCCCACACAGTTATATGTAAAACAGACTACAGCTTCAAAGGCAAAGACTAAAGCACAAAGACAAAGAAACAAGTGCAGCAAGCCCATGGACAGGCCTCCATGCCTAAAAAACAGATGGTCAAAATGGCTGAAGACCTAATTACTTTGATCAGGGTTCCCCATCCCCCTCCTGATAAGAGGCTATCAGGGTTCCCCATCCCCCTCCTGATAAGAGGCCTAGGCAAGAGACAGAATATGAATCTTCAGATCAGGTTTCCATTTCCTCTGACTCCTCTTCTGAACAGGAATACTCTCTTCCTCCCTATAAGGATTCTGATGCTGAAGAATCTATCCCTTCAGCCTCACCTCCTGAGGATTATTCTTTTGGGGAAACCTTGCATACCATGAGGGAGCACTTCCACTGGGTGAGCAAAGACTACTCAGAATCAAAGAAAAGGCTTGGAGATTTTCTTTTACTACCTCAGCACAGGCCTCTTGCTATTCCCCCGTTGTTAGGCATTGTAGATGATGTATTTTCAGAGTCCGGCCTGTCTCCTGACTCTTTACCCCCTGCACCTGTTAAGCCAGACAGGTACGGGTTCCAGATTCACATAAATTTCTTTATAAAAACCCTGCTGCTGACCCAGAAACTATTTCTCAGGGTCCCAAAGGGGTTAAGGCTTCCACTGCAAAAAAACATATCCCATCTGATAGAGATTCAACAGAGATTAGACAGATGGAGGAAAAAGGTTTACACTTCTGCTACCTTGGCTGTGAGGGCTTTAAATTGTCAATCTCATATGCTTAAATATCAGAATACTTAATGTCACTGCTTAAACAGAAAATGTTGACATATTCTGAATGTGCAGAAAATAAGGAAATGCAGGATTTATTGCATGCAACTGAACAAGTTGGAAAGCATACATTGCAATGTGGTTTTGATTTGCTGGAGGCCTCTTGCAGGGCCGCTGTTACGGGTTCTGTCATTAGGAGGCATACTTGGTTAAAGGAACAGAATCTGCCTGATCATGTTAAAGGAAAATTATTAGATGCTCCATTACAGCATGATACTTTATTTGGTGTTAAAGCAGAGGAGGTGTTGAAGAAAACGGAGGGCAAAGCGAAATCTATGCAGACTATAAAGGATTTCTTACAGGTGCAGCCACCCAGATGTAGCAGAAACTGGCCCACAAAAAATTGGTCCTTTCCAGTGTCAGACAGGCCACAAAGCGGCAGATACAGACGCCCCAGAGTCAGATCCCAGCCCCAAGGCTGATGCAGGCCTAAACAATGGGGTACTTCTACCTCCAAAAGCGGAGAAGACAAATCACAGCCATACAGGAAACAGTCCCAATGACTTTCCTCTGCCAGCACCAAGTACTTATCTTTTGGCAGCCTCCTTAGGCGGAAAATTAGCACTTTTTTTCTCAAAATTGGCACGTGATCACCCAGGACAAATGGGTCTTGAATATAGTGTCCCAGGGCTACAGGTTCCACTTTCACACCATGCCAAGGGCAAAAGGTATGCCAGACCTGCCACACAATCAATGGGCAGAGGCACAAAAGCAAGTTTCATCCCTCATGGACATGAGGGCCATTCGGCAAGTACCACAGCAAGAGCAGGGACAAGGATTTTACTAAAGACTTTTCTTGGCACCCAGAAAGGACAAAGCCCGGAGACCAATACTGGACCTGTCTATTCTAAATACATTTCTGGATGCTCCAAAATTCAAAATGTTGACTCTGCAGCAGCTTCTGCCCATGCTGGGCAAGAAGGCTTGGCTTGTAACTTTGGACCTAAAAGACCTGCATGTCCCAATCAGACAGTCTTGCAGAAGATACCTCAGATTCATAGCTGGCTCAGTGCACTACCAATTCTCTGCACTGCCCTTTGGCTTATCTACTGCGCCCAGGGTTTTCAGAAAATGCCTGACACCAGTAATTGCATTTTACAGACAAAGAGGAATTCAAATGTATCCTTACTTGGACGATTGCCTTATTCAAGCAGAGAACAAGGACATTCTACTACAGCATCTGGCGTTTGTAAAAAGATTATTAATTTGCCTAGGGTACACAGTAAATGAAAAATCAAAATGAGTACCCTCTGAAGAGATAATATTCCTGGGTGCAAACTTAAATACAACTGCCCAGATGGCTTATCTCACGCCAGACAAACAAAGGCAACTGACTTCTTACTTCAAAATGTTGGCAACAAAGACCCAGTTATCTGCAAGAAAAGTTCTGCAGGCTTTTGGCTTCATGGCATCCTGCATTCTGCTAATTCCATATGCCAGACTGCATATGAGGAAACTACAATGGTATCTAAAAAGTGTCAAACATTGCCACAGCCTGGAAACATTAATTACCCTCATTCCCTGCCTGCAACAGGAGTTTCGATGGTGGGCACAGGCCTGCCACCACAACAAGGGACAGCCATTCACTTTACCCACAGCCAAGCAGACACTAACAACAGATGCATCAGATTATGCCTGGGGGGCCCACATGGCATGAAAATGTATTCAGGGCACATGTCCCACAAGCCAAATGCATCTTCATATCAATCAAAAAGAGATGCTAGCTGTTCAGAATGCCCTTACACCTTTCAAGGATCTACTTCATCCAGGACAACTACTGATAAAGACGGACAATACTACAGTCATGTGGTACATAAACAAGCAGGGAGGCACACATTCCTACCCCCTCTGCAGACAAGCCATGACTTTGTGGGACACAGCATTGACTTATCAAGTTCACCTGCAAGCGCAGTTCCTGCCAGGAAAGATAAATACTCTGGCAGACGAACTAAGCAGAAACCTCATGGATCCGCACGAGTGGAAACTGGATCCACAAATCTTCAGCATGATAACAAGGAAATGGGGATGCCCAGACATAGATTTATTTGCCTCTGCTCACAACTGCCAATTGCAGAGATTTTACACAAGGATTTATCACAAGCAAGCATGGAAAGTGGATGCCTTATCCTTCAGCTGGAAAAACCTAACAGTATATGCCTTTCCTCCACTGCCACTTCTCCCCAAGGTACTCCAAAAAGTCAGACAAGAGAAGCCAAAAATGATACTGATTGCCCCAGACTGGCCACGCCAGCACTGGTACCCAATCCTAAAGAACTTGTCTCATGGTCAAGCCTGGACATTGCCTCATATTCCTCACTTACTGACCCAGAAAAACAATCAGATCCTGCACAGCCAACTCAGGACCTTAAATCTGGCAGCATGGCGGATAATGTAGCCATTCAGAACACTCCTCTCTCTAAAGCTGTGATGGATGTTATTTTGGAGGCCAGGAGGCCCAGTATCAGAAAATCTTATCCAGGAGGCCCAGTATCAGAAAATCTTATGCAGAAAAATGGAAGAGATTCTCTGCTTGGAACCAGGCACAAGGGATTGACACTTTTCTACCAAATATTCCTCAGATTTTGCAATACTTAACTGAAATGCTGGACAAAGGCCTACCATTTTCATCAATTAAGATCCATGCCTCTGTCATTTCAGCCCATTACAGTACGGGACCACCTATTTTTTCTCACCCATTAATAAGGCAGTACCTCAGAGGGGCCAAAAACATAAGACCTCCAAGGAGAGCACCAATACCTGCATGGTACCTCAATTATGTCTTGGAAAAACTCACACTGCCTCCTTTTGAGCCAGCCTCAACAGCTGATATAAAATTCTTATCCTGGAAAACAGCTCTGCTCCTAGCAATAACTTCTGCAAGACGAGTCTCGGAGTTGCAGGCACTCATGGCTGTGAAACCTTTTATCATTTTCCATCCAGACAGTTTTTTTCTGAGGACAAACCCGAAATTTATGCCTAAGGTAGTGCCCAGTGTGGCCCTTAACCAAACCATTCACTTGCCTACCTTTTATCCAAACCCACGGAACAAGGGTGAGAGACTTCTGCATTCTTTGGACATACACAGACAGCTACGCTTCTGCTTGGACAGAACTAAAGCTTTCAGAAAGACTGAGCAACTTTTAGTGGAATATGCTGCAGGATCACAAGGAAAGGCTATCTCAAAACAGACTATTTCAAAATGGATAGGCCATTGCATTAGTTTCTGCTATTCCCAGCATGGCAAATCAGTGCCTAAGGGCATTAGGCCACATTCAACCAGAGCAGCAGCCACTTCAGCAGCCTTCCTCAGAGGAGTACCAACCAAGGACAAATTAGAGGCTGCAACTTGGAGTTCAGTGCACACTTTTACAAAGCACTACCACTTACCTCTGTACTCTAAATCCAGAGCAGGCTTTGCCACTGCAGTTCTGCAGGGCCTCATAGCCACTCCTAATTCTGTTTAGACCCAGCCACCCAACCTCCGCTTTGGGATTCTACCCAAGAGTAATGACTGCAACAGTGAAACACGATGAACATAGTACAGTTGTGTACCTACCATAAATGTAGATGTTAGAGTGTATTCACTGTTGTAGTCCAGGTTACCCACCCACCATCCCCCTTTCACTGCTGGGACTTATCTGTACTTTTCCTTTCTATACAACCTATGTGGTGTATTTGCTTGTAGATGAAGGTAATGTTTATATTAGTGCATGCATTTTTATTGGCATATTTTTTAGCCTGCCCTTTTGGGGGGCACCTGACATCTGGGGCAAGAAAACCTGAAGAAAATGGCGTCTGCTGCATCTTTTATACCCCTGTCGCACTGACGTCAGGGAAGAGGCGACAGCAACTGACGCCGGACCAGGACTTTGGAATTCAGACCAACTGCGGGTAGCCTGCCAGCAGGTTAACCCAAGAGTAATGACTGCAACAGTGAATACACTCTAACATCTACATTTATGGTAGGTACATAACTGTACTTTCTACAGCATGAGTTGTTAAGAAAGGGTACATCATGTGTATGTTCCAAACCTGGCCATGAGAATGCAGCTTAGACCTTAAAGATGCAATCCTGCCAGAAGGATTTGATTTCTGACAAAACTATGGGAGAAGGACACAATACTTAAAAGTGGGAGACGGTGGAGTATTTGTGGAAAATGGTTACTCACTGTACAGCAGGCAGAAGAGGAGTAAATTTATATCACTAATCAGGTAATGTTAAGAAGCAGCATGAGATTCAAACTGTTTTATCCAGCTGTCTTCAGAATTTTCTTTCCTAGAGAGATGAAATAATTTTTTGATACAGAATATGCTAAGGAGTAAATACAAATGTTTGTCCAACAAAAAAAAAGAGCTTTGAAACAGAAGGAGATTCTGCCTGTTCTTCTGGTAATAAAGACCACAGACAGACACTGCCAGTGAAATCTTTTCCAGTGTTTCAGTGGAAAATGCTTGCGAGAGAGAAAAAAAAAGCACAAGAGATGACTAGAAGAACCGTGAGTATGTTGGAAAGGAAGCAGAGATTGAATTTGGGAGATGGAGATCAACAGGAATTCAGAAATTAACAAATGTGGGATATTTGTAACGCATGACAAAAAAAGAAAACCTGGACTTTTTTTACTTTGTTGAACTTGTAGGGGACACTTGTAGGGGACACTAAAGCATATGCCCTACTTCATGTCATTAATGCTTAGAAGGAACACTTAGAGGCGAAGAAAGTTAACTGTAAGTAAAACTAACTTTTGTTCTTAACAGTGATATTTGTATACTGCATGGTGTCTGCATGCTAAAGTGCTTATGTTTGTAATGGCTAAAAGAATGGCAAAGGTGGTGCCAAAATTGATAGATACATATCATTGTGGTTTTGTGGAGGGGAAGCAAACATTTGACAACATTAACAGAACACTGATGATCCAGAGGGAAGCTGAATGTAAGAAAATACCACTGTTGTTGGTGGGTCTTGATGCAGAGAAGACATTTGACAGAGTAAGCTGGGAGTTTGAGCAGAGCAATGGAAATATTTGCATTCCCTGATAAAATTATAAGGTTGATTAGGAGGATATATGAGGGATCGGAGTGTGGATTCCTCTCTGATAATTTCTGTTTGAGCAGAGGAAACAGGCAGGGGGTGTCCTCTTTCCCCTTCATTTGCACTATATTTAGAACCATTGGCAAAGAAAATAAGATACTCAGAAGTCCTATAATGTAAGCCCTGAGTAGCATCCTGCCTTTGCCCAGAATGATACCACAGTATAAGGACAAAATGATTCACTTCAACAGTTGGCTAAGCTTAGTGTCATTCAAAGGGGATCCAATATCTGCCTGCCTGGGACAACATGATCGACAGACCACGATACTTTGCCAGAGATGGTCTGCACCTGTCACCCCTGGGATTCAGGTTACTGGCTAAGGCTCTTGCCACCCCTATAGTGTCTTTTTAAGGCAAAGTTCAAAGGACAAAACCACCACCATTAACAGGTACAAGCATGCAAACTCTGAAGGTAATGCTATTCAGTGCTAGAAGTCTAAACCTCAAAATGCACTCTCTCGAGGCACTCCTTAAAATGGAGAACATAGATATCTGTGCAGTAACTGAGACTTGGTTCAAGGCTCCAGAGAGCACCCCTGCAATACCAGGCTACAACTCTTACCACACTTTTCTGCCACCAAACCAGGACCGAAACACTAAAGGTGGAGGAGTGTCCATATTCATAGCACCAGGCTAGTTGCCCAACACAATGCATCTGAAATTCTCCAGGTGCAACTAACACTAGGTAAGACTGCTTTCCAAATTGTAGCTTGCTACAATGCCCCAAGATTCTCACTACACCTTTCTAAACATACTGGAAAATATTAAGATACAACCAAATACCCTAATACTGGGTGATTTCAACTACACTGCCATTAACTGGGAAAACTACCCGTGTACCAACACCTTTGCCCAGCGGTTCTTGGAATTCATAAATTCCAACGCCCTGGATCAGCTAATCCTTAGTCCCACCAGGGGCTCCAATATCCTAGACCTGGTCATTACCAACATGGGAAATTGATGCTTACCTATGGTCACCCCCTTGTTGGTCAGGTCTGACCATAAGCTAATGATCCCTGACATCCACATCCCACCCCTACCCTCCAGTATGGAAACCTCCATAAAAAACTTCTCCAAAGCCAACTTCTTGCTACTCAAGTCAGAAGTGACAAACTTTGACACCCATGCAGACGGGAACTGAAAGTTCGACTTAAATCCTACACTAAGGCACTGTACAAGCACATTCACTACTGCATGAATTGTGCCATCCCCGTAGAATGAAAACGCTCTCCTCCAAAAAAGGAAGCCAATCTGGTGGTCCTTTGCCATAAACAAACTTTACAACAAAAGGAAGAAACTGTTGCAAAAAAGGGTAAAATCTCAGGATGCAAAAAACTCTTACCAGCCTCAGTAAGAAGCTGAGATCCCTCATAAAATCCTCCAAAGCTTGTTATGAAAAAAAAATTGCCAAAGATTCCAAAGAGAGCCACAAGGCCAGTCTATAGCTATGTCAAGAATCTAAATAGCAGTGCTCAGGTCTGCTCTGAGCTACGACAGAATGACATTAAATATACTGATCCCAAGGATATTGCCAATATCCTGGCAGATCGATTCAGTGCAAACGTCACCCCCCTGTCACCCCTAAAGGGCCCATCTCAATACCGAAAGATTGCCCAATTCTGATAATAACGGCCACACAGGTAAAAAATGCACTCTCCATAGCTAAGAATACAGCATCCATGGGACCAGGCGACATACCAGTCTGTGTACTACATGAACTACAAAATGAACTGGCTCCTCCCCTAAGGCTTCGTGCCCACTGAGTGGCGCACAGCTACAGTTATCCCACTCCACAAGGGGGGATCCACCTTGGATCCCAGGAACTACCGCCCCGTCAGTCTGACGAGCCTGATCTGCAAGGTCATGGAACGTATTGTTATGGACCTTATAAACGGACATTGGCAACCTTTAAACCCTTGACCCCATGCAGTTTGGGTTTGTGAAGGGCCGATCTTGTCTCCTGAACCTGATCGACTTCTTCAAATCAGTCTTCAGAGCCATGGACAAGGGTAAGGTGGTCCACATAGCCTATCTGGACCTCGCCAAGGCCTTTGACACCATCCCCCACTCTAGAATCATAGATAAACTTACTAAGCTGGGCATTGATCCCTACGTCACTCGATGGGTTGCCAACTGGATTACTGACAAAACCCACACTAAAAGTAGCCGACTCCAAATCCAGCTGCAGACAAGTGGAGTACCTCAGGGTTCAGTCCTGGGACCGCTCTTGTTTGACATCTACTTCTCTGAAGTACAGGCCAACACTAAGGGACTCTGGCTAACTAAGTTCACAGATGACTGCAAACTGGGAGCCATTATTGAATCCCCAAATGATGTGGATATTCTACAAAAGGGCCTTACAGAAACAGATGCTTGGTGCCAGAGCCATAGGCTCAAGCTCAGTGTCAAGAAATGTATGGTTATCCCCTTTGGGAAAAAGCACGTACCCATGAATTACCACATAGGTGGCAGTACACTAAACATCGAAAGTGTGATAAGAGACTTAGGGACACAGGTGGGCAGTGGTCCTGCCTTCGATAACCACATCACCACAACAGTCAGGAAATCCTATGTGGTACACCTTATCACTAAGGGCTTTTCATCCAGAAAAAAGGAGGTCATTGTCCCACTGTTCTCATCCCTCATTAGACCCGTTATAGAATACGACGCCCCATTTGGTATGTACCTCTCAAGACATCTTCAACAACTGGAAAGGCCGCAGAAATACCTTACTAAAAGAATCACAGGCCTAAAGCAGATGCCCTATGCTGACCGTCTAAAAAAAAAAAAACTCCACCTATACTATTGTTGCATATTGTCTACTCAGAGGCGATCTCTGCTTAACATACAAGGCCATGTCAAACCCAGAGCTGTTGGACATGCTACACTTAAAGAAATCCCAATCCCTCAGAGACGCACGCTTCAGGGATCTAAACCTTGTCATCACAATGAACAAAACATGCTGGAGGGATAGGTTCCTGACCCAGAGACTCCCCAGACTCTGGAATCGACTGCCCATACATGTCAAGCAGAGCAACTCTTTGGCCCTCTTCAAAAGGAACCTTGATGATTGGATGGGAGATGGTAAATTCAGCCTGGAGATCACGTCAGTCGCCCTGCTAGACAGGGGTCCAGGGAAGTAAATACTGTGGGAAGAAATAGCCAGGGAATTGTTATGGCTAGGCTTGTATAGGTCCTAGGGCCGATAGCCTAGTACCAACCTATGAACCTATGTCATGCTCCAGGAGGGTCTCGCACAGACCAACGACTGTCTCAAACTGAATGCAGATCATCAGTCCCTTCAACACAAACAGTGTCCCTTCAGACTATCAAATCAACAATACCCTAAGTAACCATGAAGTGGTAAGGGACCTAGGAATCACAGGTTGACTGCAACCTTAATTTTGACCACCATGTGTCTGTTGTAGTAAGGAAAGTTTTCCATGTAACAAACTTGATTAGTAAAGGCATCGTCTCGAGAGCAAAAGAAGTTACAATCCACCTATACTCGGCACTTGTCCAGCCCATAATTGAGTATAATGCCCCATTCGCCATGTAATGTACTAAGTGCCTGCAACAATTAGAGAGACCTCTGAGGTTTCTAACAAAGAAGATCAAGGGGCTCCAGCAAGTGCCTTACACAGACCGACTAAAGTCCCCATCGCTGTACTCTGTTTCATATAGACTTCCTAAGGGAGACTTATGTCTGGCCTACAGAGCAACCTAAGAACCTAATGAACTTGTTGCATATCCATAAGTCAAATGGGTCTAGGGCTACTCGTTCCAGGAACATAAAATATCATGCGACTTAAATAAGACATGCTGGAGGGACAGATTTACGGCGCACCTCTATGAGACTGTTAAAGAGGAACCTGGACAAGTGGATGGGGCACTGTAAATTCTTACTGGGGATAGTGCCTACAGCCCTCCTGGACATTGGCAGTCATCACTAAATGCAATCTTGTGTATTGACTAGCACTTATGTGATATTACTTTGGGTTGAAACAGCTACGCTTAAAATGACCTCCGGTTCAATAACCTAGTAATCTCCTATGATTCCTACCCATGATCTTTAATTGGGTATGGTAGTCAAGAAAAGCTGGCTCTATTTGCAGATATTATTTTGTACCTGATAAAACCAGAAAACAACATTTCAGTACTGTGGAACATTTTGATGCAGTTTCATATCTTTTCGAGATACAAAATGAATGAAGCTTAAACAAAGGCAATAGCTGTCAGTTATGTATCCACACACAAATTGGTTCAGCAATGTTCATATTTATGGGGACATAATCAAATGAAGTACTTACAGTGGATTAAACAGGACTTTGGTGTGGCAGCTAAAGCTACATGGGAAGACACCAAAAAGAAAATACAAAAACTGAGAAAATTGCAAGCTCTGTTATATGGATAGCAAGATACAAGCAATTAAAATGTTGTTATACCCTTTAGTTCTGTACACAGGTCAGGCATATTTTTATCAACTGGAGAAGTTATGAATAGCAATTAATAAAGTGCTAAAGGATTTTGTCTGGGAGAGGAAGACTGTAAGAGTCAAATGGGATAAATTGATTCTTCACAGGATCACAGGAAGTTACAAGCCTAGCCAAATTTTGCACTTGTTACCAGGATCAGCACCTATAGCCCTTGTCCAAGAGGGACACAGGTGGAACCCCTGGGGTGAATTTACAGTTACACATCTAATCGTCCATATTGTGTTTGAAGAGGGACAATGAGGTTCTGTGTTTTGATGTGAAGTGGGAGTGTATTCCAAAGGTGTGTTAATCTCTGGGAGACAAATCTGTCCCTCCCAACAGGTTCTATTGATGTCACTTACCAGGTTTGGGTCTTTAGAGCGAGTAACCTGTGTGCCATTTAACTTGCAGTTGTGCAGCATTTCCAGTGAAGCGGGGTCAGAGATCACCTTGTATACAAGGCCGAGATCGCCTCTGAGTAGTCTGTATGAAACAGAATACAGTGACAATGATTTCAGCTGATCCACATAGGATAACTGCTGAAGACTTTGAATCTTCCTTCTGAAGAACCTTTGTGGTCTTTCCAGTTGCTGCAGGTGCTTTGAAAGGTACATGCCAAAAGGGGTGTTGTACTCCATTATTGGCCTAATGAGTGAAGAGTGCAGGGAGATGACAACTTCATGTTCTCTTCAGGCAATGCCTTTAGTTATGAAGTGAGCCATATAGAATGCCCTTCTTAACACTCTGGAGACATGGTGATCAAAGGCAAGGTTGCTGTCAACCTGAGTGCCCAAATCTCTTCACGACTGAGTGCATACTTAGGGTATTGCCATTGATGTGGTAATTTGCAGGAACATCGCTCTTGCTGAAAGGGATGATGATTTTTTTGCATTGAGTTTGAGGCCATGACTTTGGCACCAGTCATTTGTTTGCATAAGGCCTTCTTGACATCATTTGGAGATTCTATGACCGCACCCATGCAGTCATCAGCAAACTTTGTCAGCCACAATCCATTGGTTTTTGCTTGTACTTCAGAGAAATAGATTCTAAACAGTAGAGGTTCCAAGACCAATCCTTGTGAAACACCACTGGTAACGGGTTTGCTGTTGGAGGTGGATTCCCCTATTTTGACTGTATGGGTTCTGTCAGAGAGCCAGTTCACAACCTACCTTACGATATAAGAGTTGATGTCTACCTTTAAGAGTTTATCAATGATGCCTGAGTGAGGGATCGTGTCAAATGCCTTGGCCAGGTGTAAGTAGTCTGTATGCACAGATTTTCCCTCACCCACAGCCAGGTTTAACAAGCATGATCTCTCTTTGACAAATCCAAACTGAGTAGGATGTAGTGTTTGGAGATCACCTATATCTTAAGGTCCATGATGATTCTCTCTATGGCTTTGCAGCTAAGGCTAGTCAGACTAATAGGTCTTTAGTTCCTGAGGTCAGTAGAAGCACCACATTTGTGCAGGGGGATAATAGTGGCTGTTTTCCATTCAGTTGGGATGAAGTCTATGCTTAGACTGTGATTGAAAAGAGCAGCCAATGGTGATGCTAATTCTTGTTTGAGATCATGTAGGACGTAGCCTGAGATGTTATCTGGTCCCATTGATTCTGTGTTTTTGACCTTGGAGAGGGCGTTTTATGATCAGCTGTTTAGAGATGCAGGTCTTCCATATGAACAAAGCAGTTTGAGATTACCCAATTTGAAGGGGTATTTCAGAGCTACACAGTTGAGGCTCCTGTACATAGCACAATGTATTTTATTTTTATTCTACATTTTTTTTACCAGGTAGTGTCCGACTGGGCCAGGAGCTCAGAGGAAACCCAGGGATAAAAGCTCCAAAAGTTACATTACATAATTTACAGTCATATGATGAGAAAGGAATGCTAAGCATTACTTACATAGTTAAAAGATGCACACTAAGCATTACTTGCTTAGAAGTATCTTTTAACAATACAAGCACACACTATTCAAAATTCAGATATAGAGAAAAAATCATGAGAACATCCTAGCCATATTTGTAGAACACACAAAAATTATTATTTTTTGTTTGTTTAAAACAGTCACAGCTAGATAGGAGCCAGTAGTCTTATAGGATAGAGTTTATACTAGTTATGCAAGGTAGCCTAATGAGAGTAGAGAAGAAGAAAGTGTAGCGTTAAGTGATATTAGCCTGGAGATGTGCAGGAACATAACCATTGTTTAGAATAATATTCTTTTAGTAGTTTGAAAGCGTGAGTATTGGGATTCGTTAGAATATGCTAGGGAAGAGAGTTCCAGGTTTTGGCTATTTTAAAGGAATTTAAGGAGTCTCCGTGATAGTTGAGAGATTTGGTTACATTGAGCATTAATTTGTCAGATGATCTAAGGTACCTAAGGTTTGTATATGATTGTACAAGGTTAGAGAGAGCGGGACAATTTTCAGGCTTGTAGATGACTCTGAGCAATTATTAGCTGGTTGAGAGATAGTAAGTTGGGTAGTTTTATCGAGTTAATTCAAAGTGGAAAGGGATGATGATGAAACGTGTGTAAGCTCAAGAAACAAGGAGAGACTGATTTTGGATGGAGGTCCTGAAGGAGAATAACAGTAACCATGCAGAATATACTATTCACAAAGTAGCAGAAAGTATTCTAAGAACAAAGCCAAAACGGGAGTAGAGAAAGAAGCTTCTGCTAATGGGGATGACTGCAATTAGGAATGCAGATAGTAGACAAGAGGGGGCTGGAATTTATTGGACAAAATAATTGGTAAAAGAACCAAGGTATTGGGAGCAACTAATAAGATAGGGAAAGGTACTAGAATGAGAAGAGGCCAATCATTTATTTGGACTGCAGGATAGATATTGCCTTTCCTATTAAGGATTGATGCCAGAATATAGGCAAAGAGAAAGAAATATGGGGATCCTAAGTGAATGACCAGCACTGGTAGACTTTTTAGTAGAATCCAGAACAGATGCTGCTGTTAAAAAATGAATAATTAGTAGAGCATACAAAATATTGCATGGTAACTATAAGAATTAATTGGAGGAGATGAACATGGATTGGGAAGAGATTAGATACAGCAGTTCACAGAGAGACAATGGGGGGATGTATGTATGTCTTCCAAATATGTAACAAGACACAGAAGATTTAGAGCTTTGCTTGGAAGTGTTTGCATAGGTATTTTCTACCCCATGTAGACTCCAAAGAATTTTTCCTCAGGTAGGCCGCAAATGTTGGAGGTGTGATGGGGAAAAAAGAGGTAATTGGGAGTTTAATGATTTGGCAGACTTTAAAGATTCCCTGCGGACTGCTCTGTCAGTGATACTGGGTAAGCAAAATTGTTCTAACCAAGGAAGTGTTTTTTTTTTTTAGCTTTGATACAGAATCTGAATTGCCTAGACATAAAAAAGGCCTTGCTGAGTCTAATTATTGCGGCTGCCAAAAAAAAAAACAATTATTACAAAATGGAAATCAGTCTAGTAATGAATATAGTAACAGAGATAAAACAAATAGAATTGGGATCTGTAGAAAAGGGCAGGAGCAAATTACATAGAAAAATATGGGAACTGGGAACAAATACATGCAAAGAATGAATGAGGTTTAAAAGAAGGCAGGATTTGAATGAGCTGTGTAATTGTTAACTGATAATGACTGAATAGATAAGTGATGTATAATGTTTGCAACTACAGTTATGTCAAAATTGTTTGTGATACTTGTAACTGAATTGGTCTATATGGTTTGTTTTCATTTATATAAGTATATGATTGCTTATGTCATATGTGATAATTCAGTAAAGATGTTTCTTGTTTAAAATAAAAAAAAAAGCTGATATTAAGGGTTTGTGGTGGAACTTGGTGCCACTATACCCTCTGCAGAGAACATCATGGTCCTCTAATAGGGCCTGTCCTAAACAAATAGCTGGTTAAACCATTGCAGTGTCTTTCTACTTCTCCCATTGGGGATCGCCACTGTGAATCATCGGTCTGCAAATTGATTGGCAGTGGAGTTTTTATGGTGTCGAGTAGCCACCCACCCGACACACATACACACGCACACTCCTATTGCTTCTCTTTAAAACTCACTCAACTGCAGGGAGAACTTGCAGACTTCCCACAGAAGGCGCTGCAGCTGAGAATCGAACTGGAGAACCACTTGCTGTGAGGTGACAGCACTAACTGCTGCACCACCGTAGCCGACCTGGTTTCAAAACCATTGATTAAAGCTAAATGCCAAGAAATATATAATAGTTTCCTTCAACAAGCATGACTACCGTTTAGCTATCACATGACAACGCAGTCCTCAAAATTGATCCTATAGTCAATCCTTTGATAACCACATATCCAGTATTGAAAGGAAGTTACTTTTCATTGCAAAGCTTGTATCCAATGGTCAAGGAGTCCCAAGTCCAGGATGAAATTGTACCATTCACTCTGTACTCATTAGGCTGATCATTGATTTTAATGCCACTCCCGGTATGTATTTGTTCAAACACTTGTAACAGCTGGAACTATCACAACACTTCCTCACTAAGAAAATTAAGGGCCTAATTCCTAAAACCTATGAGGACCATTTCAAACCCTTGTCCCTCTTTTCTGTATCATACAGGCTACTGGGAGATGGTCTCTCTGTCTTGTAAATAAGGCTGAAGACATGTAAGACCCATTACACATTTTGTAATTCCAGTGGCTGAGACTTTTCTGCAAGTGAAATAGAATATGTTGGAGGGATATCCCAGAGAATTGTACTTGTTGGAACAGTCTTCCAGTCCACATAAAACCAAGTACTTCTCTTACTCTTTTCAGACGTAATTTAGATTAATGGATGGGTAACCACAATTTCACAACCATTTTCGTATCCTTGTTTCTCATGGATAGGGACAACATATAAATGTCCCAACATATCCTTGTTCTGCCTTTCAGTGGTTTATTTATACAAACAAGATTAGGGGTAAAAACTACCATGGGAATGTAAAGCTAGGCTTAAGATTCTCACGGATTAATAGCCTAGTAAGTACCTATGAACCTAAAATTAATGAGGTATCCATTAGATGTCAGAAGCTTCAAGAAGACAATTAGGTGAAATCGCAAGACTGGCATAAGCATATATAGTAAATGTTTTCAAGTCCGTATGAGAAACTGCATAATGTAATGGCTAAGATACTTGATTGGGAAGCTACAGTCACTCAAAAGAACTTAAGGTTCATGGAAATACCTGAAAGCTGGGATACTCAGTTTGCTACTAGAAAAGTGATTCTGAAGATTTGTTGACAGGTGACCGATGTCATGAAAAAATCTACATTTCTAATCAGTAGAGTACATAGGACACAGAGGAAAATGCAACTTGATTACATCTTGTCTTGAGCTATGATCAGAGTGTTTCTCCTCGGGGCTTCACTGAAATTGGCTTCATTCCAAGTCTGACTTTCCTGGTAAACAAATGATAAATAAATAAATAAACATTTACATTCACAAGTGTCTTAAAGAAATCAGAAAAGTGAAAAAAAGTGGAGTTGAGGGACAGTAATAAAGGTTTTCTTCTTACTTCCGTAAGTTGGGGACCAAAGAAAACGGTTCATTGGACTTGGAAAAGATTATAGGAAAAAAAACCTCAGAGCTTACTTGGAAATCTGAAAAGTGAAGAAAAAAGTGGAAATGGGGGGGTGGCACATGTTTTCTCAGATTTCTCCAGATAAATTGTATAACAGAGGACAATTCATTTGATTGTGGATGAGGTTGTGGGAGAAAAAAGTTAGATCCTATATATTTGCACCCATATTAAGAGTTTCCAGGAAGGGCTTATCTGTGTCTTCCAATTCAGTACAAGAAGTAGAGTTGGAATTTAAGGCAGTAAGGGCTGTTGACAATGTAGAAGATGGCTCAAGGACATCATTAATCTTGTATATGACAGGATTAAAAACAACTTTCTTCCCTTGCTATCTTCTTCTATCATTCTAGTATTTGGCTCCCTTGTAAGTTTGATAAAGGTTTAAAAAGTTCATGGCTACATATTGCCCTGGTTAACAGCTGGTTCAGATACTTTCTATAAATGTTAATAGCATTGAATGCATCAAGAAACAAATTCTCTCATATATGTATGCGTTTATGCAAGAGATCCATTTATTAGTCAGTGACTTCATTATAGATTCATAGATATTCCAGGGTCCCTGAGTCTTATGATCATTCAAGCCTTACTTATATCATCGCTGATGCTGCATCTTCTTTCTTCAGAAGGACCACAACAGTCAGACCCAGACTACCTTTGTGGTTACCCATTCAGTCATCTTGTTTATGTTTAAAGTAAGATAGTTAGTCACACTGCTTAACATGCAAGGGAAGTTTCTTCCATAGTTTTGGGAGGCACTGGGTTCTAATTTTGTCCCTCCACTTTGTTGTATTTATCTGTGGGTGGAAATTTAGATTCCTGATTTTAATATTGGTGGACATATTGGACTTGTGGAGAAAACTGAAGATTCGGAACAATCGGCTCTCTAATGGCTCTTTAAGCAAGACAGAGCTCTTGCCTCAAAAGTGTATAAGCCATTGAATAAAAGGATAGTTTCCAGTCTCTTGGTAGCTCAGGACTTTAGGAAACTTTGGGTATCTTTTGTAATTGCTTGATATATTTAGCGAGATGCATCCCAAATGGATCTTTGTAATCAGTAATGGGCCTGATCAATCCTGGGTATAAGGGAATGTTTACATCTTTAGACCTTGATATTCCTTTGGCAGTTTTTCTTGAATTTCTCACAATACTTTGTTTGGTTGCTGCTGTATTATTGTCAGAGGATGTGCAGTCATTGGTATATTTTAATATTTTGTCATAGAGTAGGATGAGGTTAGCATTTATGTAGTTCTTAAATTTACTGGGATTTGTTGAAGGTGCTATTGTTAGTCTAAAGAAAGAAGTCAGAAGTTTATAGTTGGATTTCACTGCTGAAGAAGATACCAGAGGAATAGTACAATAAGCAGCCATATTTGTAAGAATTGGGTCAAAAATGGTATGAGACAGTTTTTGTTTTGTTTTATTTTTTTAGCAAACAGTTCAGAAGAATTTTTAAGTCTGCATTGAAGGTGTAGGTGTCCCAGTTTATTGACGGGTACTTACCCAAAGTAAAGGAGTTTTTTTTCTGACAGGAACATCCTGTAGAATACTGAGGAATCCTACATGATCATCAAGGGACAAAAGTAACAAGCTATTGGTACATAATTACAGATTTCTCCAAGTAGGATTATTTAGTGAATTCAGTGTGCGAGTCCCTAGGGATCTGCTTGGAGGTGATCTGTTCTTGACAAATAGAGACTCCAGCACGGTTGTCTGCACCACAGGGTCTGAAGGTATGAAAAGCAGATTTATGTAGAGGGAGCTCTTTAAAGTTTCAGTATCTGCATAGCTATCTATGGATGTTTTCTAAATTGCAGGAGTGCCTCAAGATCAGGCAGTTTTTGTTTAGACCTCTGGCATTGGAGAGAGACATTAATGTGATCAGAATCAAGACTGAAATGTTAGATCTGATGTTGTTAATCTTCATTCATTCCTTACTGATGGGTTATCGGTTCGGTCCTCGGAACCGAGCAGGCCAATATCAAGCTCACGCCAGCCAAAAATTCTCGAGCCAAGGTCCTACCCAGAATGCTCTGCTCCCTGTTACCTCAGATCTCATTTGCCGCTTTGCTGAACAGCCATGTCACGCCACTTTCTCAGCTAAGTGTCGAATTTTTTTGACAGTTTATATATTATTACTCTAAAATTTTCTCAAAAGCTTTTTCTAATATTTTACTACTCTATCGCATACTTTAGACTCTCTCCCTTTATTACCCTCTTTTCTTACCTTGTGATAATTCATTACCATAGTTGGTAATCCTTTCTTTTCTCTTTTTACCCTTTTCTTGTGTAGCCGTTATTCTTCCTTTTGCTACTGTACTTCTTCTCCACACCTGTTATGTCGGATAAGAAAAGTTCCATTGGTTTCAAGCAGTGCAAGGATTGCGGCCGTAAGTTACCGCTTTCTGATGGCCATGACTTGTGTCTACTGTCTTAATGTCTCCCACTTGACTGTAGATCCTCCATGTGGGATTTGTAAAAACTTCTCAACCAGGACTCTCAACGAGAGGAAGAATAATTTAATTTTGGAAGAATAAGTTAATTTTGAAAGGTCTCCTTTCTCTGAGGCTGTTTCTGGGTCGGAGGGCTCACCCTCTCCTGTTAAACCCCACAAGAGGCATACTTCCTCTTCTTCATCGAAGTCACTCCCTTCTTTTCCCCTCTGAAGATCGTAGGGAGTCGACTCACAAGAAGGTGAAATTGATTTACTACTCCGTTGCTGCCACCTGTGACCCTGTCTGCTCCAGGCTCGGCATCGCCCCAAGTGATTCTGACTACAGCCATGTCTCCTTTATTGATACCGGCACCGGAGTTCCCGGTGCAGACAACTACGGTTCCGTCAGTTCTGTCACAACCCCTAACAGCACCATCATTACAGGTTCAGTCCCCTTCGGCACCATTGGTATAGTCACCTTTGGATCCAAGTATGACTCTTCTGTACTCCACGCTGCATACATGTTCGGCACCGATGTGCTTCGGTGCAGTCCTTCTCGGTACCGTCCTAATTGCCGGTGCAGACACTTTCCACTACGGCACCATACCCTTCAGGGCAGACTTTTGCCTTTACGGTGCAGACACCTTTAACTACTATGGCACTGACATCGTCGGTGCAGACTTTTTCACACCGTTTTCTTCGGTGCAGACTTCCTTGGCTCCAAGTTCTGCACCTATTGAATTAGCAAGGACCAAATATTCTCCTTCACTGGATCCTTTTGCTAGCAGTCAGTATAGTCCATCAGCTTTTTCCATGTGGTCAACCAAGAGTCTTTCTGAACAGGATGTGTTGTGGCTTGTTGACCAGTTGCTTGGCCAGAGGTCTTTATCAACAGTCGAAGTCCACGTTCCCTCATTCAGGTGAACTTGTATCTCCTCAAACCCCAAAGTATACTCCTCCTTCGACTTACACTCAAGTCTCGAAGCCTGTTATTCTGACAGCAGCTTCCCTCCTTCCGACTCCACTAGTGGATTTCACTTTGGAACCAGAGTCGTCCTTGTGGCCTTTGGTGTACTGGGCATCGAGCTGTTCTCGGGCCAGTGGCTGTGCCGTTGGGGAGGGCATTCCTGGCTCTACGCCGATTTTTATTTTTTTTCCTATGGCACCTTCCAGGGATGCTCTCTCTCTTACAGTTCATGGTCCTCTTGAGACTCCTGATTGGGGGGGCTTGTCGGGGCAGGGTATGACCCCGGTTACGAGGTTGTCGTGTTTGGTTCCGGGCTCCCATCCCTCCTTGGACAAGCCAGCTTTCCAGGCCATGGAGAGTGTGCTTGCCTCATTTGTCACAGAGTCCTCTCCCCCCTCTGTGCCGCAGTAGCCACAAGCTTCAGCTCCCGGACAGCGGGCACAAGAGCCTCAGGTCTCTCTTCCTCAGGAGACCCCCTCTTTGCAGTCTTACCCAGAACCTCCCACTGAGGAAGCACCCCGCAAAGCATCATGTAAGAGGAAGCACATGGACTCCACTGAGGAGTCATTGACTGAAGATACAGATTTTGATGACAGGGAAGGGTCTCCACGGTCACCCTCTGATGAAGTGTCCTTTGGTGACATCCTCGAGATCTTTAGACAGAGGGGTGACTGGAAGCCTTCTAATCCTTCCTCTGAGGAATCTGTATTCCTGCAGGATTTTTGTGCCTGAACCCCTACCTCCTGGGTCATGCTGCCTGCTGATGAGCTCGTCCAGCTCATTGTGCAGCGCACATGGAAGGCTCCTGATACCATTGAAGTGATACCTAAGAGGCCAGATAAAATATTATTGCCCCCAGCTGAGCACCCCCACTGGTCACAATGTTTTCCAGTAGATGCTATGGTGGTGGCAGCTGCTACTAAGAAGGATTTGGCAGAAGACAGCCAAACTGTCCATCCTCCCAACAAGGAGTCCTGGGAGATTGACAGATTAGGGAAGTGTGTTTTTGCTTCATCGACCTTCGTCCTAAGGTTTTTGAATTATTTGGCACATTTTACCAGGCTTCAGCAAGATCTTATCAACCAGCTCTCTGAAACCTTGGCAGGAGCTGTTTCAGAAGAAGTCTGTGATTAATGTGCCTTCTCAGATAGCCACCCTACAGTCCATTTCCAACTCTTCCATGCGTCTTATTTCTCACACAACAGAAGGGGCGGCTAGAGCAGCAGGCGCAGGTATAATCGCCAGACGGCATGCTTGGATGCACCTTTGTGACTTTGCGGACTCCTTTAAGGCTTCCTTCATGAATGCCCCCATAGAGGCCGCTTCTTTGTTTGGCCCTAAAGGGCATGGTGCGAACAAGATGGCAAGACCCTGTCTGCTGTTGCTGTCAGACACTCCACTCCTCAGTGATTCTACTCCAGAAATCAGAGTAGCAGAAAGATCTGGCGCAAGAAATCACAAGGTTCTTTCTGGGATGCACGTGCAGAGTTCTCCCCTAGAGGCAGAGGGGGAAACCCCATTGGAAGACTCCCCTTTTGGAGCAGAGGAGGTCCACAAAACCGGGGTTCCAGAGATTCTTTCTCTGGCCAGCCATATCAGCACTCTTGAAGCGTTGCCCGACTGCTTACCTCTGGAAGTGGTCGGGGGTCATTTCTCCTTGTACCCCGCTGCCTTGCAGAAGTTAACAACCGACTCTTGGATACAACGGATTATATCCAGAGGCTATCTCATCCCCTTTCATCTTTGCCCAGTCTCATCAAGAGTATTACCCGACGTTCCACACAGAGGGAAACAGCAGCACACGAAATCCAAAAGCTGCTACAAAAAAAGTCATCCAGACGGTCCCCCAGACTAGAGAGGATCCAGATTTTACTCATAGTTCTTTTTAGTGCCAAAAAAGACAGGGGACTGGAGACCAATTCTGGATCTCAGTACACTAAACAAATTTGTAAAAACTGAGAAATTCCGGATGGTCACTGTTCAGTCTGTCCTTCCTCTTCTGGAAGAATACAATTGGATGTGCTCTGTAGATCTTCAAGATGCGTTTTACCACATAAAAATGGACAAACGCTCAAGAAGATACCTCCACTTCTGTATAGGAGCCAGTCACTATTAGTTTCGAGCCCTGCCCTTCAGCCTTTCTGCAGCCCCAGAGTGTTCACAAAGTGCACGGCAGTGGTTATCGCTCACTTGCGACTTCAAGGATTCCAGGCATTTCCATATCTAGACAACTGGCTTCTCACCGTCCCCACCAAGCGTCTACTGAAAGAAGCCCTGCAGTATACTCTCAACAGCTCGAAGCCTGGGAAGCACTATAAACTGGGAGAAATCCAACACGACCCCAACTCAGTCTTTGGAATTTATAGGGGTACTGTTGGACATGAGAAATTGCACAGCATCCCTTCCAGAACACAGACTTCAGACAATAAGACAAGTTCAACCGCTGCTCTGTCACCACAAATCCCCAGCTCGATTTGTACTTCAGCTGTTTGGGTCAGTGGCAGCTTCGATTACCATTGTTCCTCTAGCCACCACATGAGACTCCTTCAATGGCTACTTCTCACTCAGTGGTACCCTCTACAACATCCTTTGTGTCTTCAAATAAGTGTAACTCAGAGATGCAAGCAAAACTTACTCTGGTGGACGTCTTGAAATCCCCAACAATGGTCTCGCCCTTTCAACCCCCATCAACCGATAGCCATGGTGACCACGGATGCCTCCCTGATGGGGTGGGGGAGCTATGTCAGGGAAACTCGGTCCAAGGCACCTGGTCAGAGACAGAGGCCCTTTTGCATATCAATGTCCTGGAACTGAGGGCGGCACTTCTAGCTTTGCAAGTATTTCCAAGCATTTCACTCCATCTTTCCGTCAGGGACTATTACGATCCAGTCAGACAACATGTCAGTGGTCTGGTACATCAACAAACAAAGGAGGCACCAGATCTTACCCGTTATGCTGAGAGGCCTTGATAATATGACAGTGGGCGATAGCTTACAACCGCTTTCTGATTGCAACTCACATTCCCGGGAGCTCCAACATGATAGTGGACAAATTGAGCAGGTGCATTCTGCAGCCTCACGAGTGGTGCCTCAATCCTCTGATAGCGGCAAAAATCTTCAACTGCTGGGGCCAGCCTTGCTGAGATCTGTTTGCCTCCCCAACCAACTACAAGTGCAGCAACTACTTTGCCCTTATCCCCCCTCTAGGACAGTCACCAAGGGACGCTCTATTCCATGCTTGGCCCTCGGGTCTTCTTTATGCCTATCCTCCTCTCCCCCTCATCTCCCAATTTCTAAAGAAAGCACGACATTTCAAGAGCGAAGTGATCCTCATTGTTCCATATTGGCCTTGACAAGTCTGGTTTCCCTTCCTCTGGCCTCACCTGCTAGATCAACCGTGGATCCTCTATCCATCCCAAACGTTGAGCTCCCATCCACAGAGTCTGATTCACCCCAATCTAACAACCCTGAAACTGACAGCTTGGTTTCTCTGCTTCCAATGATTGCCAGGCATGAAAATCTTTCTTCCCCTGTGCGCAATATTCTTATTGCATCTCATAAATCATCCACCAGACTAATCTATCTTAAATTGAAAAGGTTCTCTCTATGGGCAGCAAATAAACAATTAGACCCCTTGTCAGCCCCGGTCTCGGTGGTATTGGATTATTTATCACATCTTTTCCACTCTGGGGTGTCTGCCTCTACTATCCGTGTACATTTAGCTGCCATCTCAAATTTTCATATTGGTTTTCAAGGTTCTTCACTTATGTCACACAAAGTCTGTAAGACTTTCTTGAAAGGGATTATCCACCTAAAACCTCCCTTTAGAGAACCCGTACAGCCTTGGGATTTGGCTTTGATTCTGCAAGCTGTAACAGCTCCACCCTTTGAACCTGCATCTTCATGTGATGTAAAATCTCTCTCCTGGAAAACTTTTGTTTTTGATTGCAATCACATCTGCCAGGTGATTGTCAGAACTTCAGGCCTTATGCATCAAACCTCCCTATCTTATCTTCCATAAGGATAGGGTATCACTGAGAACTAATTCTACCTTTTTACCAAAAGTGGTGTCAGAGCGATCTATCAGCCAGTCTATTGACCTTTCAGTGTTCTTTCCTAACCATTCTAACAAGGGAGAGTATTGCCTGCACTCCTTGGATGTTCACAGGCAAATACGATTTTATCTGGACAGAAAAATATACCTGTAAATCAGACCAACTGTTTCTGGCTTTTTCTGGACCTAGATGGGGTCATCCTGTGTCAAAATTTACATTGGCGTCATGGTTGAGAAATTGTATCGCCTTTATCTACAACAAAAACAATCTCACCTTACCTGTCAAAGCACATTCTACAAGATCTGTGGCAACTTCAGCAGCTTTCCATGCTAAAGCTTCCCTCAATATTTGCTCAGCTGCAACTTGGGCCAAACCTCATACCTTTATTCTTCATTACAAATTGGACTTGACCCCCAGAGGTATAGCTTCCTTTTGGCTCTGTGGTGCTCAGGAATGTCTTTCCATGAGGGCCACCTAGGAGTACAAGTAGCTGGGGACTCTGTCCCATTAGTAAGGAATGAACGAAGATTAACACCATCAGATAAAGAAGTTATGTTTTACCAAAACGTTCCATCTGTGTTGTTGATATTCGTTCATTCATTACTTCCCATCCTCCTTCCCCCTTCCGGAGGTTCTTGGTTGATCTCATATACTCCTTTCTTGTAGGTCTGTTATGACCAGAGGTAGCCTCTACTTTTATCTATCAACTTGCAAACTCGATCTGAGGTAAGAGGGAGCAGAGCATTCTGTGTAGGACCTTGGCTCGAGAGTTTTTGGCTGATGTGAGCTTGATATTGGCTGGCTCGGTTCCACGGACGGAACCAATAACCCATCAGTAGTGAATGAACAAATATCAACAACACAGATGGAATGTTATTGTAAGACCTAACTTCTTTTTATGTGGGAATATCCATCAGCTGAACTCTGTCTATACAAGGTACTAAGGGGCCAGCAAAGGCTTTAGATAGTATGTGAAATCTTTGACAGGAGAGCTGCAGACTATATTTAAAGCAGGTTGGACTGTTTATCATCTCTGCCCATGCTGACACATACTAGATCCCTCGAAAGCATACCTCTCAACTGTACAGATTTTTACAGAATGTCCAGATGTTCGTGTTTCACTGTTGCAGTCATGACTGTAGGGTTCTCCCCTGCCAGCAGGCAGCCCTCGGTCGGCCAGAATCCCAAAGTCTGGGTCCGGCGTCGGCTGTTACCCTGCTCCCTGACGTCAGTACGCCAGGAGTATAAAGCTGACAGCCGACGCCATCTTCCCCAGTCTTTCTTGCTGTGCGGTGGTAGCAGTTCGCAAGTGCCGGTCGGTTGACTCCTGACGAATTTTTCAATATACTTCGGTCCGAAGACTTTCTTCTCCACTCAAAGCTAGGTACCCCGTTGGGGAAACTTTTTTCTTGCTCCACTCCGATGTCATTCTTACTGTATTCCTTGCTTAGGCCCTGACCATGACATAGCTAGTTGTCGGTTTTTGCTAGATTCAATCAACGTACAATTAAGCGAAGGTACGATTTTGCTTTTCATTACTTTGGTAGGCGCTTTAACTACAAAATGTCGTCGGATACGGTTCCAGCTACCGGAGTTCACAAACGTCGCAAGGATAAAGACATGCCTCCGAGGTCCAAATCTGATGATAGCGCACATGCGGAGCCAGCTTCAGGTTCGGCCGTCGTCAGTGAGGCGCTTTTGCAGCCCCTGTCGTCGGCCATTTCAGAACCGACGGCCAAAACGGACTCTCATGAGGAGCCAACCAGGCCTTTAAATATCTCTGTTGCGGGACCTTCGGACAATGCTCCTTCGGATGGGTCCGGAGCCGCTGTGCGGGTACCGGCTTCCGAAGGGGTTTTCAGGCCTACTCAACTTCTAGTAAAGGCAAAGCCAAAGGCAAAGACTCCTTCTAAATCAAAGACTTCAACACAGGCCTCTTCTGAACCGGCTCCCAAGTCACAGAAACAGTTACTCAAAATGGCGGAGGATTTACTTACTATGATTAGGGGTTCTCATCCCCTTCCAGACAAAAGGCCTAGGCAGGATGTTTATTATGATTCCTCTGATCAGGCTTCTGTTTCCTCAGTTTCTTCTTGTGATCAGGAATATTCTTTTCCTCCTTATGAGGATTCTGATGCGGAAGAATCCATTCCTTCAGCTTCTCCTCCTGAGGATTTCTCTTTTGGGGAAACTTTGCATGAAATGAGGGAGCATTTCCACTGGGAGGGACAGGAGTATTCGGAATCCAAGGAAAGACTGAGGGATTTTCTTCCCCAACATAGACCCCTGGCTATTCCTCCTGTTTTGGATATTGTGGATGATGCCTTTTCGGAGGCTAACTTAACCCCTGACTCTTTTCCTCCTGCTCCTGTTAAGCCTGATAGATATTACAGGGTTCCTGATTCCCATCAGTTTTTATACAAGAACCCTACTGCTGACCCTGAAACCATTTCTCAGGGTCCTAAGGGAGTTAAGGCCGCTTCTGCCAAAAATCTCATTCCTACTGAAAAGGATTCTCAAGCCTTGGAAAGATGGGGAAAAAAGGTGTACACTTCTGCTACTTTGTCCATTAGGGCTTTAAACTGTCAGTTTCATATGCTTAAATATCAGCAATTTCTCTTGTCTGTCTTAAAACAAAAAGTTACTAACATTTCTGCGTGTGCGGATGATAAGGAATTACATGACTTATTGCATGCCACTGAACAGGTTGGGAAGCATGGTTTACACTGTGGATTTGATGCCTTGGAGGCTTCTTGTAGGGCTGCGGCCTCTGGCACAGTCATTAGAAGACATGCATGGCTAAAGGAACAAAATTTACCTGAACAAGTTAAGGCTAAATTATTGGATGCTCCTGTTCAGCATAATGTTTTGTTTGGATCTAAGGGCTGAAGAGGTGATTAAAAAGATGGAGGATAAGGCGAAATCCATGCAAACAGTTAAAGATTTCTTACAAGTACAGCCTCCTAGATTTAGCAGGAATTGGCCTTCAAAAAACTGGTCCTTTCCCTCTTCAGACAGACCTCAGAGGGGTAGATATAGACGCTCCAGAGGGAGGCCTCAAACACAAGCTGCTTATAGACTGACAGTGGACTGCTTCTACCCCTAGGGGAGGAGAGGACAGGTCACAATCTCAAAGGAAACAAACTCAATGACTCCCTCTGTTGGGCTACAGGAACGTCTTGCCTGGAAACCCCTCTCGGAGGAAAACTCTCTCTTTTTTTTTATCAAAATTGGGCTCAAATAACCCAAGACAAATGGGTTTTGGATGTGATTTTAAGAGGTTACAAATTCCATTTTCATACCTTGCCAAGGCCAAGCGGATGGCCAGACCTTCCAAAACATCAATGGATGGAGGCCTTAAACCAGGTGGAAGCTCTTTTGGCTATGAATGCCATAGAACTGGTTCCTCTTTCAGAGATGGGAAAATGGTTTTACTCAAGGCTCTTTCTAGTCCCAAGGAAGCAAAACTCATGGAGACCCATTCTGGATCTGTCAGTCTTGAACACCTTTCTAGAGATTCCAAAATTCAAGATGCTTACTCTACAGCAGTTACTTCAAATGCTGTCCAAAGATGCATGGATGGTGACTTTGGATTTAAAGGAGGCATACTTACACATTCCCATCAGGCAGGATCGCAGAAAATACCTCCAGTTCAAGGCCGGATCGAGGCACTTTCAATTCTCTGCACTGCCCTTTGGATTGTCTACTGCGCCCAGGGTCTTCACCAAATGCCTGACTCCAGTAGTAGCTTACTGCAGACTCAAGGGAATTCAAATTTATCCTTATCTGGACGATTGTCTAATTCAGGCAGACAGCAAGGATGTCTTACTCCAGCATCTGGACTTTGTACAAAACCTCCTCAAATTCCTGAGATTCTCTGTAAACATAAAAAAGTCAAATTTGACACCATCACAACAGATAACTTTTCTGGGTGCTCTACTAGACACTACAACCCAGATGGCATTTCTGACATCCGAAAAACAATTACAGCTGGCATCAACTTTCAAAGCCTTGGCAACTCTAACCCATCTATCTGCAAGGAAATTCCTGCAGGCTTTGGGTTACATGGCCTCCTGCATCCTTCTCGTGCCATATGCAAGACTACACATAAGGAAAATACAGTGGTACCTAAAAAGTGTATGGTCTCAGCATTGCCACAGTTTGGACATACTGATTCCCATCCTTCCTTGCCTTCAAAAGGAATTTCTTTGGTGGTCCAGGGCATGTGCTCTAAACAAAGGGAAACCCTTCCGTCTACCTCCTGCCTCTCAGATTCTAACCACGGACGCCTCGGATTATGCTTGGGGAGCCCATTTTCAGGGCAATTGTCTGCAGGGCCTTTGGACAAAGGATCAGTTGCACCTGCATATCAACTTAAAGGAAATGTTAGCCGTTCAGAAAGCTCTATTGGCCTTCAGGAATCTCATACAACCAGGACAACTACTAATACGGACAGACAACACCACAGTTATGTGGTACATAAACAAGCATAGGGGATCTCATTCCTACCCCCTTTGCAGACTAGCCATGGTTTTATGGAACACAGCACTAGCTTGCAATCTGGATCTTCAAGCTCAGTTTCTACCAGAGAAACAAACTTACTGGCAGACAGTTTGAGCAGAAACCTTTCGGATCCACACGAGTGGATGCTGGACACCAAAATATTCAGGATGATAACAGCAGTATGGGGATGTCCTCACATAGATCTCTTTGCATCCCATCTAAATCATCAGCTACAGACTTTTTGCACCAGGACTTTCCACAGAGAAGCTTGGAAAGTGGATGCCCTGTCATTCAGTTGGAGGAACCTCTCGGGATATGCCTTTCCACGTCTACCTCTTCTTCCACGAGTTTTATTGAAGATAAAACAGGACAAACCCAAGATGATAATCTTGTTGGCTCCGAATTGGCCTCGGCAGTTTTGGTATCCGACTCTAAAAAAAACCTATGCCTGGAGCCCCCTTGGATTTTACCTCAGTTTCCGAACCTTCTGTCCCAGCAACAGGGTCGAGTTCTACACTCTCATGTCAGAACTCTCAGCCTGGCGGCCTGGTTAATCCAGGACCTTTGATTTCTTCTTTCCTACCCAAGCAGGTTATGGATGTCATTTTAGAAGCCAGACGTCCTAACACTAGAAAATCTTATGCAGGAAAATGGAAAAGATTTTGTTCCTGGATGCAGGCTCAGGATTCTGATCCTCTTCTTCCTAACATCACTTTAATTTTACTTTTACTTGACAGATCTCTTACACAAGGGTCTCTCTTTCTTTTCCATTAAGATCCATGCCTCTGCTATTTCTGCTCATTATAATACAGACCCTCCCATCTTTTCCCACCAGCTCATGAGACAGTTCCTCAGAGGAGCTAAGAACTTAAGATCTCCTAGATCTCCTCCCATTCCTGCTTGGGATTTCAACTATGTTTTGGAAAAACTAACCTTGCCTCCTTTTGAGCCTGCCTCTTCTTCTGACATCAAGTTTTTATCTTGGAAGACAGCTATCCTGTTAGCACTAACCTCTGCCAGGAGAGTTTCAGAGTTACAAGCCCTTATGGCGGTGGAACCTTATATTATTTTTCATCAAGACAGGGTATCTTTGAGGACTAATCCGACCTTCATGCCTAAGGTGGTCTCCAAAGTGGCTTTAAATCAAACTATCCACTTGCCAACCTTTTTCCCCACTCCTCAAAATAAAGGGGAAAAAGGATCTTACATTCCTTGGATGTACATAGGCAGCTACGTTTTTACCTAAACAGAACCAAGGACATCAGAAAATCAGAACAATTGTTTGTTTCTTATGCTTCAAGTTCCCAAGGTAAAGCCATTTCTAAACGAACCATTTCTAAATGGATTGCTCATGGAATCAGATTTTGTTATTCACACCATGGAAAGCAAATCCCAGGGAGCATTCGGACTCATTCCACCAGAGCTGCTGCCACTTCTGCGGCCTTCCTCAGGGGAGTTCTTACCAAGGACATTTTGGAAGCTGCAACTTGGAGTTCAGTGCATACTTTCTCTAAGCACTACAGTTTACCTCTCTACTCTAAGTCTAGGTCAGGCTTTGCCTCTGCAGTCTTGCAGGGCCTTTTAGCCGCCCCTTCTTCTTTATGACCACCTCCCTTTCTTTCAGCTTTGGGATTCTACCCTACAGTCATGACTGCAACAGTGAAACACGATGAACATAGTACAGTTGTGTACACCTACCATAAATGTAGATGTTCGAGTGTCTTTACTGTTGCAGTCTGGGTTTCCCTCCCTCCTGTCCCCTCTTATTTTTACTTTTGTGTGGTTCCTTTTTTCACCATTCTTCTGAGGTGTATTTGCAAAGGTTATGGGACCATTTTCATTTTGGAACTCCTGACATCTGGGGCAAGAAAAACTGGAGAAGATGGCGTCGGCTGTCAGCTTTATACTCCTGGCGCACTGACGTCAGGGAGCAGGGTTGAACAGCCGACACCGGACCCAGACTTTGGGATTCTGGCCGACCGAGGGCTGCCTGCCGGCAGGGGAGAACCCTTACAGTCATGACTGCAACAGTGAAGACACTCTAACATCTACATTTATGGTAGGTGTACACAACTGTACTTTTTTTGCCTCATATTTTTGGTTTGCTTTTCATAAAATTGTGGTTTTCTGGCAAATTTGTGGCAGATCATTAAAGATTGAAGTTAGAAAGTTGATCGGATAACAGGTTTTGCATTAGCACAAATTTTTCTGTATGGTATGAAGTCTGAAACTCAAATTTCTGTCATTATTTTCTAAGTTTGTAAGAGCAATATTTAAAAAGTGTCACTATTTTTGGGCCTTTGACCCATTTTTATTTATGGCTTTGTCCAGATTTCTTGCTCTAAGAGGTTTGATCGGAAGTGATATCCACTATTAAACCAGTTATTGACTCCAAGTATATTTCTTTGTATCAAGGCATCATATGAGGGGAAGGATGGATTTCAATCAGAACTAGTATCTTACCTGCGTTTGTAACATTGCATGGAAAATTCTGAAATGTGTGTCTGCTTATTCCCCAGAGTTTTACATCTTGTGTGGTTTACCCTCACATACATCACTACCCTATCATAGTTGTATTTGTCAAGAGTTAGGGTCCTTGTAACATCAGAGGTCCTGGTGCATGAAATACAACTCACTGTAACCCACTTCTTGTCCAGTCTTGAGTGATGAGTCAGTGTGCCTTGTAATAGTCTTTCACTGCAACATTTCTGTTGCTGCTGTAGTTAAGTGGGAAGTATGCATGAGGTGAATGAGTGGACCTAATTTTTGCTGAGACTTATTATTTGTAGAAGGTTCTGGGAATGGTTGTATTATAGCCTCACCGTGAGACCTTTTGATGTGATTAGTGGTGGAGCTGTATGAGGTATATGAAACTTGCAGGGAGAGTTTACAAGTGAGAGGTTAGCCTCCAGATTTAACTGAAATATAAAAAAATGGAGCCGGATGTAGTAGGTGTTGGTAAATTGAGCGTTCACCACCTTTGTGATCAATTCTAATTAAGCATATGAAGATAAGAATCTACATTTCACTTCTTTATAATGATGTGGAAGGTAGAATACTTACAGCATGTCTTAAGTAGCAGAGAAAAATCTTTTGGGTTGGTTTATGTCCTTTTTAGGAACTCTATTTTTTTCAGGATGTAATCAGAGGAGTGAGTTACCTTACTTTTGGTGGGTGACTGGATTACCACAGTTTAGATAAAAATGCAGACTGGAAGGTTGTTATCAAGGTTGTTTTCAGGACAAGCATGGAGAGTTGCACAGTCATGTAAGGGAGAACTTAAGGTGAATTCATTTAGGATTCCTAGAAACAGGATTTCAGTAAAGGTCTTTCGCCATTAGAGATTCAGCCAGTTGATCCAAGACTGTTGCAAAAAGGAAACTATTCTAGTTGTGGTTCTAACTTTTTCTATTTAATTTCTCCAAGTCTTTTGGGTTTGTAATACCATGGTGAGAATGGACCCCATTCCTAAGTCAGTGTATGATTAAAGTTCATGAAATTAGTATCGTTTCGATCTTTGATGTTAGCCAGAAGTGCTCTTTGCAGCACCTGCAATGTGCCCAATGATGACTCTTCCTGTAATTCATAGGGAGTTGCATGTATCAGTAACCTATCTAAATACGATTGTAGAGTATCTTTTTTATAAGACCCATTGTTCCTACTACTACTGGAATTGTCTGGGTATCTTTCTTCCCCATTGCTCTTGTTTCTGCATGCAAATCGTGGTATTTTATGACTGTCTCTGTCTGTACGCAAGACACTGTAGTCACTGGGTGCAGCAATTTCAATAATCAATGCTACTTTTGTCTTCTTTTCATGGACCACTATGTCTTGTTTTCTCGCATTTATCTTTTGAACTGTTAGTAATGGGTGATCCCATGTGATGTAGACTTCATCATTATTTTCTATGATGCTTTGTGGCTGATGTTTCCAGTGTTTTTAAACTACTTCAGTATTATAATCTTTGCACAATTCCCAGTGCAGCAGTCTTGCCATATTATTAAGTTTCTCTGCCATTAGTTTGTCAGAACAGCAACAAGGTGTGCAGCTATTTCCAATTCTGTTTTACAAAACCTGCATTTGTCTGTTTCTCCCACACATTCAGTGGACTTTGTAAAGCAAGGTAGTCTACTGTCTTGGGCCGCCTGTATTGACCTTTCATTTTTTTATCTGAATTTGCCTCTCCTTAACCATTCGTGCATTTGATCCTGATCAACATGAGGTTATTCCAGGAGTTTTGTATGCTTGCAACTATATTTATGCATTTTCCACATTTCTAATTGCCTTTTCATCTGAGCCTTCATCTTATATTCTTTCTTTTGTTTTTTTGATACATTCATTTGCTGCCTGATTTTTATCTACTTCTGGTTTGATTTCCATTCCCTCTTGACATGATATGCTTTTGCTAGACTAAGCAGGGAAGTCATCTTAGATTTATTCTCCCCATGTTTCAAAACTTTCACTATGTTTGGGACTTGTGAGGTCAGCAGACATGTATGCAGTCCCACGATTGAAGATCTATACATGTAATCAGTTTCAAGGAAGCCCATGCCTCCTTCAGAGCAGGGAATATATAATCTTGGTATACACTGATTTTTATAAGTCATTTGTTTTCCTGTCTAATCTATCCAACACCTTTTGGGGCCAGTCAAACACTCCAAAACTGTAAGTTAAGACTGGATGAGCAAATTGGTTTATAGCTGTTTTCTGGATTAAATAAGTCTTCTAAAATATTCCTTACGCTTTATTTGCATTTGTTTATTTTTTTTATTGTTGATCCTTCTTCAATTCCCAAATATTTATACACTCCCTCTTGCTGAAGTTTTTTTATATTACATTCTTGTCCCAAACTGAAGTTTTCTTGGTGCTGCAGCTTTCCTGCTTTAAAGGCTGCTTTTGCACATTTATTAAGACCAAATTAAATTCTTATAACATCTGAAAAAAGTTATGACTACTAGTTTTGATATCGCCCTGAAATATTCCCCTTTGAATGGTTATCCCTGGAATAATAACTTGTCCTTTATCATAGCTTAACTGCAAAGTGGTTTTCCACTTTTTCGTGGTTGCTGTGATGTAGTTTGTGTAGGGTGTAGCTTATACATTTTTAAGCACTCTTTTATCCACATATGTGGGATACTGTCAAATGCTTTTTTGTAGTATATCCATGCCATACTTAGATTCTTCCCCCCCCCCTCCTACAGTTCTGCACTATGACTTTATTTGACAACAAATCATCCTTGGTGTTGTAATCAAAGGAGTGGTTGCCTTAATTTTGGTGCGTGACTGGATTTACCACACTTTGGATAAAAATGCAGACTGAAAGGTTGTTATCAGGGCAAGCATGGAGAGTTGCTCAGTCATGTAAGGGAGAACTTAAGGTTAATTCATTTACGATTCCTAGAAGCAGGATTACATTAAAGTCTTGGACCATGAGAGAGTCAGTTAGTTGATGTAGGACTGTGACATAAATGATACAACTCTAGATGTGGCTCTAATCAGTCCAGAGGGTGTCATGGATATGTAGGTTAAGGCAGTATTAGCAAGCAATGATCGGGTCACGGTACATTGTTTGGAGGTGGTGGTGGGGGTTAAGAATAAAAAGGCAAAGAAAATGGTATGAGATTTTACAGAGTTGGCTGTACTGTCCGGTAAGGCTGTCCAGAACAAATTGGAGTAAACAAGCTATGAAAATGAGTAATTTACAGAGTTTTCAATACCATAAGCTAGGGATATGAGGAAGGGAAACAAAGGAAGGAAGCCAATGTAGCAACACAGGAATGGGAGGGTAGCAGTTTTGGCAAAATGTAGCACCTACAAGATGTGGAACAGTGGAGTGCAGCTTATTTAAGAGCTCAAGAAAAATCATAGAACAGTCCTTAGTAAGTTTCATAACTGTAACCTGTTATGCTTAACTTGAATTAGGTTACTGTTTTTCTCCTCTTCTCACAGTTTATAGACAGTTAATCCCTTTAAACTTGCAAAATGCAAGAAATACAAACTTAATGTAAAACGAGTTGAAAAAGGGGAAAACTACTGAAGTATTCAGACTGTATACTAAAAATCTAAAATACCCCACAGATCAGACACTCCTGGCAGACGCCACAATTACAGCTTGACTATGTCTTGCTGAATCTTAAACAAATGCTGCTTGCTTAACCTTAAACAAAAGTGCTGTCATGTGAAACATAGGGACTGTTGTTCCAGAAGCTTGGTCTCAAGGAGAAAAAAAAAGTTGTAGAAGTGGTGCACTTCACTGATCCCCAAAGTGGTATCCTGAATTTGCTGCAGTGATTAAATTAGCCCACATTCATTGTGGTCATGAGTTATGAAAGAAATTGTCCGCCACCAAAGAAATATCATTAAAGTATGGGTTGAGTCAATATTCTAAGACCGTTAGAAGGCAAACAGTAAGCCCAATAACTTTGTGTAAAGTTTTGAGGGTGTACACTTGCCAATTAGAACTTCTCTAACCTGCAAGTATACAAATGTTCCATGTGAATTTTTTCCATGTGTTGATCAGAGAAGAACTTGTAGAAATGAATCTTCTGTGTCTAGTATTTTCATCCAGACTTAACCAGTAGTGGCCATATGGCTTTCACAGTTACTGTTCTGAACGTTGACTGCCACAATTTGGTAGATTTTAAAGGCCAGTAGCAGCCTGTATTTTTATCTTGTGGTACTATGTGGAAAAAATATATTACCATCTGATACTGCAGAATCCAGTGGATAACCTGCTGTTGTGAGAAGTAAATACAAACCGCTCTAAATTTGTCCTTTTGCTTTGATAGGGTTTTAGGAACTAGACAAGGAACAGGACTGTATACAAGTGATATTGTATAACCACTGGTATGAGACCGGAGATCTTGGTCAATATGGATTTGTTAGCCAAAGATTTAAATTAATCTCATTAGTCTGATCAATGTCTACACCAATAAATTAAGTCATTGGAGAAGTTATCCACTATGCATCATACTTCAGGGTCATTCAGAGGCTTTTGACACCACCCTAATAAACTTATAAAAGGCCTTTGAAAACTATGCAATGATATCTGTTTTCTCACGTGGATCAAAAATTGGACACCCGTAGTTCAGACTAAAACTTAAAGGCCTTTCGTGTTCCTTTGGGGGATTGCACAGGATTCAGTAACAGTTTTGTTGTTCAAACCTTTTTTTGCCTTCTTACTGGGCTCTGCTAATATGTGGTGTAGGCAGTGTGTCCTTGATTGGTCATTCAGCACATTACAAATCTGTGTAACAAATGTTACAGACTTATAAAATTATCTAGACTACCTATGCCAGTGAAAATAATATTTAATTGGATTCAACATCAGTAAATGTGCTGTTAAGCATTTAAGGGCAAATAATGTTGGATACCCATATACCATCCTAAACAAAATAAAATCCAGTAGAGACTCCAGTGTGGTCGTATCTAACATGTTAATGACTAGATATGTTTATTATGTCAACAATTTGGTCCCACACAGGAAAATTGGATGGGTAGAACCAAGATAGGAACTGGATAGCTGCATGGTGGAGTGGTAGGATACAGAGGACTGAGGTACAAGGGTTAGTATCTGGAATTAAGAAAGCAATTAGTGGAGTACCATAAGTGATCTGTCCTAGGTCCAGTACCCTTACTTTGTTTTCCTAAGACATATTCCTTAGGGAATATAGAACAGGATCTGCTTCTTTACACACCGAGATTGATACAGCAGTGGAGGATAGGGAAGAAATATAGCAAAGGATTCGTAAAGGCTGAAAAAGTAGAATAATTGCAATTTAGGTTCAGTCTCGACAAATACAAATACTGCAGTTAAAGCCCCAACATCCTGGTATGTAGTGACAGTTGGGAGGAGTGGAAGTGATAACAACAGAGCACCTGGATTGGACCACCAGGAGCAGAGGGACAGTAGCAAACAGAGTACTGAAGTATGGTAAATTCTAGAAGCAAAGAGGGTAATGACTTCAGTAGCATAAGGCTACAGGAAGGAATCTAGAGGAGAGTTTCAAGAAAGATGTCTGAGATGGAGGTGAAATTAATAAAATTAGGAATAAGAGGACTGAATCTCTTCTCATTTAAGACCAGAATGAACAGGGTAACATAATATTGGTGCATAGCTTCATCTCAGAAGATGTGAAAGAGGAACTGTGAACAGGTAGGATGGCAGGGGAAAGAGGTGGCATATGCATCAACTTACAGGGAGTGAATACACTCTGAAAATACTGTGTTTTTTTTTTGTCTACAGAGAGGGTTGCAGATCCACTGGAATTGAGTATCTTAGTGGATGATGGAGAGGGAGTCCACAGAGGGACTCGAGTGCATGAGATAGATAATTTAAAAAAAATGGATGGGGAAGTGGAATGTTTGAATATTAAATGCACTTAAAACGGTATACTGGTTAGGATTATTGTCTCTTCCTGCTGTTAAGCACATATAATGTAGTTGCTTTCAGGATACACATCCTCGTTTATCTAATTGCTCCCAAAACAAGGCTAAAGATGAGTTTATGGAATCAGCTTGCAGTCTCATTAGCCCAAATCATAGATTACAGAAACTCAGCAGCCTCCATATCCCTCATGCTTAGCCGTGTTTGAGGAAGCATTAGATTAATGGGAAGAGGGCACACTTTGTCCTGGGAGTTTATTAGATAATTGGGAGAGAACATGACCACAGCCCCAGCACCTGTCATTGTGCATGACACTCTCCAGTCCAGCAACACATACTTCAAATTATTACTGGGAAGCTCATTTGAAGAATTACAAAGTTCAGAATAATCTGTAATGATCAGTCTTGGGATTTAGTGCAGTACCATTAAGACTGAAGTCTTTCAAGCTAAATGTCTTTGAGGACATTACTTACAAGAAAAGCAACAATAGTCATGTGTTACTTAAGAAATAAGAGACTTCCCAGTGTCCAGAGAAGCAGTATGTGGTGTCAGTTTAGAGAGAGGAATCTTTAAACTGCATGAATAAATAAGCAGAAAATGTAATGCAGTCTTTTACCATGAGCGTCTCAGTTTGATTTAAAATAATCCATTCAGTTTCAAGTCTTCTTTTGAGAACAAGGACAGATTTTTTTGTGTGTGTGCTGGCTGTGTACAGGTAGTGAAGATGCTGTTTAGAGAAAGTTGAAGTTAGAAAATGGAGTAATTTCCTCATGTTTATGATAACAAAACAAGGACTTCCATTTTTTAAGTAAACCCATTTTTTGGGGGTTTGCTAACTGTATTTTTCATTGTAACTTATACAACCAAATTCTGTTAAGGTCTGGTGAGATACACTTCGAGGTTTACTATTAAAATGTTGACACAAAACATTTTTTTACAAAATTATCGAATTGTCTGTCCAACTTTGGTAAAATGGTAACCACAACAATCAACATTTGAACATCGGAACTACCAAAATCGAGCGTCCGTGTTATTGTTTTGCCCTCCTGCACCCCCCAAACCCCCTGCATATTATATATACAGACTTCAAGATCCCACTACAGTGAGGAAAAGGGAAAAATTTCCCAGTCTGCACTGTACCGTGATCTGAATTCAAAACTTCAACTTCATATTAGTGAATATGTACTCACTTTCGCTAATATGAATTCATATAATTTCAGTTCGACATTATGGACGTTGGTAGAACACATGTTCGACCAGCCCATGTTTGACGAACTGCCATTCCACAGTTTGATAGTAAACCCACTCCCCAAGGACTACTGCAACGTCTGCATGTTTTAAAAAATATTTCTACCCAGGATGTTGTGGGATCTGCAGCTACAGTTAAGTTTACATAAACTTGGCATTAAAAGTTTGATAGCCAGTCTAGATAGGATAACTCTATAGCTCGCCGCCATCATAAATTTAGCTGGGTACTGCTTGGGATTGCTGCTCAATTCATTCCTATCTGCTGTTTATATAGATGAGCTAAGGTGTTTACCAAAACAGTAGGTCTTGTGAGGGAGAAATAATTTGGGTTTAAAAACTCTCACCCACTCTTTTAGAACTTCTGTACTATAGCCTGCCTTTGTCCTACTGTAAATGTTCTATTGTGTTTTCGTTGTAGTGGTTTTATAGTAAAGCTGTTTCATGTCATCTGTTGATACAATATCTAAATAGTAAAATGTTAAGTCCGTTTTTAAGCATATCTAAGTCATCACATTTTACATAACAATTCAAGTGGTTGTTATAGTTTTGCTTATTTTTATTTTGTATCCTGACTTAAAACTGTGTAAAAGGCTCAGGATTTATCAAGTACAAATAATGGCATCTGCAAATAAGGCAGACTTTTCTTAACTACCATGCCAGTTATACCCTTGAATTTTGTGAATGCCTTATTTTGTTTTCTAATGGCTCTAATATATAAAGCAAATAACTGGGAGGAAAAGAGGACATCGCTGCCTGATTGTCTGTCTACTCAAACACAGCTTGTCAGAGAAGAGCTGACAAGATTCACTCTTGCCACCTGATTAAACCTATTATTCTATTAGAGAAAGACAATTGCCAGCATTGTCCTACTAATAAAAACCCAGCTGACACTATAAAATGCTTTCTCTGCAGAACAACTCGCCAGCAATAGCAATGCTCATTTGTACTCTGATTCTCACTGGGTTAGAGTTCTAATGTTGCCAAATTTTTGCCTTCCTTCCACAAAACCACATTGATCCATATCTATCAGTTTGGGAACGTGTGTCTTTTAGCTAAAGGATACTTTAAGTCTTACTAATTGGAGTTTTGTGCTTGAAAAACTGAACTAAGTACCTTTCAGTCTAGATTATATAGAAGGTTTGGTCCAGCCCACATCAGTAAAGTATTCTTGTAAAAGTACCTTTGATGGCTCATGTGGTTTGAGGTAGTACTAATAAAGGGTAGGGGCTTTGGGTCATTGATGCTTTGCAGTTGAGTAGCCTTCAATCTACTTTTAAACACCTTATTACTGCTCTGCTTTAACTGTTGTTGACTTCATTGAATACAGCTTTTCAGTAGATTCTGCAATTAGGCTGAGAAGCTCATTTCCATGGAGTGCTGTACTTTTCTGATGCACTTGATGATCTTCATGTTTCATTGTTGCAGTCATTACATTTGGGTTATCTGCTTGCAGTAGCCCTCAGTCAGCCTGATTAACAAAGTCTTGGGTCCTACGTCGGTTGCTGTCTTTTCTTCCGTGACGTCAGGGGTATAAAATATGCAGCCAACATCATTACATCAGTCTTTCTTGCCGTGCGGTGCCCGAAGCAGAAGCAGTTCGCAAGTGCCGGTCAGCCGACTCCTGAAATTTTCATTTTCGAGTTTCAGAACCAACTAAAAGCTAAGTACTCTGTTGGGGAAACTTTTTCTTGCTCTAATCCGATGTCAGTAAAAGTAAATAATTGCATTTCTTGTGGAAAGCAAATACCTCATAAAGATTTTCAATCGTACTGTATTCCTTGCCTAAGCCCTGACCACAATGTACCTCGCTGTCAGTTTTGTGCCTTATTTAAACCAGGAACTATGCGTCGTCGGTATATTTATGCTTCTAAATATTTTGGTGCTCGGTTCAATTATCCTGATATGTCTTCGGTAAGTCATCAGACTACCAAAATTCCGAAAAAAAAACCGCAAAGATAAAGACAGACAGGCCGCCCAGTTCGCCGGTACTCAGTGAGGTGCTTTCGCAGCCCCTGATACCTGCTACTTCAGATTCGCAGGCCTCTACTGAGACCCATTTGGAGTCAGGTATGCCACGAGATGCTTCAACTGTGGAACTTGCGGATGTTTCTACCTTGGATGGGTCCGGAGCCGCTGTGCAGGCACTGGCTTCTGAGGGTGTATTCAGGCCTACTGACTTGCATGTTAAACCGACGCCATCTTCTTCTTCAAGGCCTGAAACTCGAACCATGCCTAGAAAACTGACACCCATACCGCATGGTCAGGCCTCTATGCTTAAAAAAACAGATGATAAGAATGACTGAAGATCTTATTACTTTAATCAGGGGAAGTAAACCTTCCCCCCTCTAAGAGACCTAGGACTCAGTTTGCTTATGATACTTCTGACCAGGATTTTGAAACTTCTGTTCTTTTGATGACCATGATTTTTTACCCTTATCTACCTATGAGGATTCTGATGCTGAGGACTCTATACCCTCTGCTTCCTCCCCAGAGGATTTCTCTTTTGGTGAAACCTTGCATACTCTCAGGGAGCATTTTCATTGGGAAAGTCAGGATTTCTCGGATTCTGAAAAGAGGCTTAGGGATTTCTTACTCCTGCCCCAGCACAGACCTTTAGCTATACCTCCTGTACTGGACATTGTTGATGATGCCTTTTCGGAATCTAGCATGGCCCCTGACTCTTTACCTCCTGCTTCCAGAAAACCTGATAATTACAGGGTTCCTGACTCTCACAAGTCCCTTTTCAAAGTTCCTACTGCGGATCCTGAAACCGTTTCACAGGGACCCAAGGGCATTAAAGCTACAACTGCCAAAAATCCTAGCCCCTCTGACAGAGACTCCAGGGCGCTGGATAGATGGGGTAAGAAGGTATACACTTCTGCAACTTTGGCCACTAGGGCCTTGAATCGCCAGTTTCATATGTTAAAGTATCAGCTGCATATTACTGGATTGCTTAAACAGGAAATTTATGTTGATTCCTGATTGTGCTGAAAATAAGGATTTACAGGATTTAATGCATTCTGCTGACAAAGTTGGTAAACATACATTGCAATGTGGTTTGATTCACTAGAGGCATCTTGCAGGGCTGCAGTAACTGGGTCTGTACTTAGAAGGCATGCTTGGCTTAAGGAGCAATCCTTGCCAGATCATATTAAAGTGAAATTACTGGATGTTCCCTTAAATCAGGACCGCCTGTTTGGCAACAAGGCAGAAGAAGTTCTTAAAAAGATGGAGGAAAAAGCTAAATCTATGCAAACTATTAAAGATTTTTTACAAGTACATCCTCAAAAGATTTAGTAGGCATTGGCCTTCTAAAAATTGGTCCTTTCCTGCCTCTTCCAGACCTTCTCAGTCCAAACCCAGATCCAGCAGAGCACCCAGGCTTCAGTCCCAGGGGGCACACAGGACTAAGCAGTGGGGGGCCTCCACTTCCAAATCTGGGAATAATAAAACTCCCCCCTATGGTAAACTGTCTCAATAACTTCTTTTTAAAACTTCCAAGCACTTCTCAGCTGACTGCCCCTTTGGGGGAAAAGATTGCACTTCATGCAAAGAACTGGGGACTCGTTACCCAGGACAAATGGGTTTTAAATATAGTGTCCCAAGGATACAGATTTCACTTCCACACGTTACCAACTCCAAGCGGTTGGCCGGATCTACCTCCAAATCAGTGGGCAGAGGCCCAAAAGCAAGTACTGTCTCTCTTAAGCATAGGGGCTATTCAATTGGTACCAGAAGAAGAAAAGGGGCAAGGTTTCTACTCAAGATTTTTCCCGGTACCCAGAAAAGACAATTCATGACATCCTATCCTGAACCTGCCTACTCTAAACACCTTTTTGGCGATTCCAAAATTCAAGATGCTGACTCTTCACCAGTTGCTTCCTCTGCTAGGCAAAGATGTCTGGTTGGCAACACTAAATTAAAGAAAGCATACCTGCACATCCCAATCAGGGAATCTTGAAGAAGATACCTACACTTCAAAGAAGGCTACACGCACTGTCAGTTCTCTGCACTGGCCTTTGTGAATACCCTGGGCGCAGTAGATAAGCCAAAGTGCCTAGTTCCAGTCATCGCATTTTGCAGGCAAAGAAGTATTCAAATATACCAATACCTGGACGATTGTCTAATTCAGGCTGAAAACCAGGACATACTTTTGAATCATCTGGCTTTTGTACAAAGGGTGCTAACTTGTCTGGGGTACACAATAAACGAAAAGAAATCACACCTGGTACCCTGTCAAATTATATTCCTGGGAGCAAGATTGAATACAACTTCCCAGATGGTTTTCCTCATGCCAGAGAAACAAATTCACTTGACGACTTACTTCATACAAGTGACCACAAAAGCCCTGCTATCTGCAAGGCAAATACTACAAGCCTTGGGGTTCATGGCCTCCTGCATTCTTCTAATTCCATATGCAAGACTGCATATGAGGAAACTACAGTGGTATCTAAAAAGCCTATAGTGTCAACATTCTCAGGATCTAGAAGCAATGATTCCTGTCATTCCTTGTCTACTCCTAGAGTTCCTTTGGGCAGAGGCCCGCCACCAAAACAAGGGACTACCATTCACACTAACCCCTGCAGCCCAAACCCTAACAACCAACGCATCAGACTATGCATGGGGTGCGCACCTGGCAGGGAAGTACATTCAAGGCAAATGGAACCCAATTCAGATGCACTTTCATATCAGTTATAAAGAAATGTTAGCTGTACAGAATGCTCTGACAGCCTTCAAGGACCACATTCTTCCAGGACAATTAATGGTAAAGACGGACACCACCACTGTTATGTGGTGCATAAACAAGCAGGGGGTACACATTCTTACCCTGTCTGCAGACTAGCCATGGCATTGTGGAACACAGCCTTCAGCTACCTAGTGCATCTACAAGCGCAATTCCTGCCAGGAAAACTAAATACACTGGCAGACGGACTAAGCAGAAACCTCATGGTCCCACATGAGTGGAAACTGGAACCAAGGATTTTCAACATGTTGACAAGAAAATGGGGGTGCCCAGATATAGACTTGTTTGCATCCCCCCAGAACTATCAATTGGGAAAAATTTTGCGCAAGGACTCCCCACAGACAAGCTTGGAAAGGGGATGCTCTGTACTTCAGCTGGAAAAAACTATCATTTTATGCCTTTCCTCATCTGCCTCTGCTCTCCAAAGTACTATTAAAGATCAAACAAGACAAACCAAGGATGATTTTGATTGCACCAGCCTGGCCACGCCAACACTGATACCCCCTCCTGCGTAGTGCGTCACTGTTGGCTCCATGGCACCTGCCTCAGACTCCTACCCTGCTATCTCAGCAGGAGAACCGGATTCCGCACCCTCGGCTTCAAACACTGAACCTAGCAGCCTGCCTAATTACCTAAGCTCTCCTTTACCATCCCTCAGTAAACCAGTGATGGATGTGATTTTAGAGGCAAGGGGGCCTAGTTCTAGAAAATCTTATGCTGAAAAATGGAAAAGATTCTGTGCCTGGAACCAATCTCAAGGGGAACAGCAGTTCCCAATTTACCTTAGATTTTACAATACTTAACTGAGATGCTTCACAAGGGCCTGTCTTTTTCCTCATTAAAAATTCATGCCTCAGCCATTTCAGCTCATATAACACAGAACCTCCCCTCTTCTCTCATCCACTGCTCAAGCAGTTCCTCAGAGGGGCCAAAAATTTAAGACCACCCAGGAGAGCTCCAACTCCAGCCTGGGACCTTAACTTTGTATTGGAGAAACTCACCCTTTCTCCTTTCAAGCCAGCTGCTACTGCAGATTTAAAATTCCTTTCTTGGAAAACAGCTTCCCTTTTAGCCATCACTTTAGCAAGAAGGGTATCTGAATTACAGGCCCTTATGCAGTGGAGCCTTTCATCATCTTTCATGCGGACAGGGTGTACCTCAGGACCAATCTCTCTTTCATGCCAAAGGTGATATCCAGTGTGGCCTTTAATCAGTCCATTCATTTGCCAACCTTCTTTCCTAATCCACAGAACAAAGGGGAACGGATACTGCACTCCGTAGATGTGCACAGACAGCTTAGATTCTGCTTGGACAGGACTAAACCTCAAAGGAAATCTGAACAACTGCTGGTGGCAATTGCTGCATGGACGGAGAGGAAGGCTATTTCGAAGCAAACCATTTCCAAATGGATAGGCCATTGCATTCATTTCTGCTATAAGCACCATGGAAAACCTATCCCTCAGGGGATCAGACCCCACTCAACCAGGACTGCATTTACCACCAGGACTGCATTTACCTCTACAGCCTTTCTCAGAGGTGTACCTACCAGGGACATCCTAGACGCTGCTACCTGGAGTTCTGTACATACTTTCATCAAGCATTACCATTTGCCAATTTTCTCTAAATCCAGAGCTGGCTTTGCCACTGCAGTTTTGCAGGGCCTTATAGCTGGTCCTAATGCTATCTAAATTTCTCCTCCCAACCATAGCTTTGGGAATCTACCCAAATGTAATGCCTGCAACAGTGAAACATGAACATAGTACAGTTGTGTACACTTACCATAAATGTAGATGTTGGAGTGTATTCAGTGTTGCAGTCCTGGTTGCCCTCCAGCCCCCTGACTTCTTTTGGCTATACCTCTTCTCTCCTTTTCGATGCTTAAAAGCTTTTTGGTGTATTTGCTGCTTTTTTTGAGGTATAACCTTGTATATTATTGTTTTAATTGCTTCCCATTAGGGGGACACCTGACATCTGGGTCAAGAAAAACTGATGTAATGACGTAGGCTGTATGTTTTATACCCCTGACAACCTGAAGTCATGGAAGAAGAGACAGCAACCGACGTAGGACCCAAGACTTTGTTAATCAGGCCTACTGAGGGCTACTGCAAGCAGATAACCCAAATGTAATGACTGCAACAGTGAGTACACTTGAACATCTACATTTATGGTAAGTGTACACAACTGTACTTTTTCCATGTGCCTAGTTTATGTTGGAGCTAAGTTTCATGGCCTTTGTGTTAAGTAGATTATGTGCAGCATCTCTGAAGCCCTTTGTTTTGCATAAACAATTTTTTCCTCATACTATAGATCATGATTCTGTGTAATTTAATATGACCGGCAGGATTAGTGTAGTTCAGCATTATATTTTCAAGTTCAACTTCTGTTTTCATTATTCATATGAGTTATTGCCACTGAAGTTTGTGTGAGATAATCAAAGAAATCACTGTTCTCATTCTTACAGCTGAACAACCAGAACTGCTTACTGTGCCAGATGGATGGAAGGAACCGCAGTTTACCAAAGAAGACAATCCATGGGGGCTGCTGGAAGAAAGCAGCTTTGCTACTCTGTTCCCAAAGTATAGAGAAGCATACTTGAAGGAGTGTTGGCCCCTTGTGCAAAATGCATTGAATGAACAGGTAGGTTATACTCGTATTTCTCTGTCTTCATTTTACTTTTTCTTGGTTGTATCATTTAAAGGACATTCAGGTGATATAAAATAACTGTTTTTACCAGTTGTAAAGTTCCAGTCTTGTCAGAGTCATAACAATATCTTCACAGTAAGAACAGCCAAAGAAGATAAACAGCATTTTGTCTGTCAGAGTACTACTTTGTCTCCAGTAAGTATAGATAAACTGTTAACGTGATTTGTTTAATTCCTTCACCATGAGAAAATGTATGCATGACTGCAAATCATGTTACACTTTGTAAATCCGAAAATATTTTGGGGAGGGACTATTAAGAAATCCTTTAATAAATTTTGAGAGATAATGGCTGTACTTTAATTTGACAAATAATAGCTGTAACTTGTATACACAAGACACTTAAAGAATTGCTTTAAGTTCTTTATCATAATATTTAGAAAACTGCAAAAGTGTACATTTGGCACAGCAATTCATTCTTGACTTTGGTAGTGGCCATGGTCTGTAGGTTTGGCCTGCCTTTTCAGGTTTCACTTTATTTAACTCATGATGCAGTGATGCATCATGCATACCTAGTCACTATGTGCAGCTACCTTTGGGGAATAATAGATCATCACCTTCCTCAAACCCATTTTTTTCTCATTTTTACACGCTGCTGCACTAAATTTTGCCACTTCTCTGTATACAGAGCCACTCTCCTACTTTCTTTGAACAGTCATGCCTTACTGTCATTGGTGGTCTGTCACGCAATCCAGCCTTTTCATGGGCACATTCCCCCATCTTCAGTCTCCCCTTGCCATTTTCATGTTTCTTTCAAATTTGCTTTAGCAAATATTCATCTGTTTTTCTGCATGTAGGACCAAACTATTGATGTTGTGTAGTCCTATCTCGCCGTAATTCTTGCTGGATGGGTTTGGAGCCAATATTCGGCTCTGACTCTGCCAATACTAAAGCTCGAGAGCTTTTACTGACTTGAGGCTAGCCCCTATCCCATGGTGCCTCATGGCAGTTTCCCAGATCTCGTTTGCCACGAAAGCTTCGAGGTTGTCTTACTGGCCCGTTGGCTATGTAACATGATTTTTTACTATATTTAGTCCTTTTCTACCCGATATTTATTTAGATAGTTTCTTATCTCTTGTACGACTGTTTTTGAAAGTTTTTCAACCCCTATTCCCCCTTAGGACTGTACGACCCGTTTAAGTTACAGAGTCATAATGCCCATTTAAGTTAGAGAGCCTTTCCTCCCCATGCATGTGACTGTTTAAAAAAAAAAAATCTTCTCTTCTCACCTCTATTGTTGTTAATACTTTTACCGTTATTATCTTTTTGTCTTAGTGTCTAAGAATGTCTAAAGATAAGGATCACAAGGATCATCGCCCTTCGACATTCAAAAAAATGTGATGTGTGCGCAGAAAATCTCTTACAGCCACACCAGTTGTGTATATTGTCTTGGTGAAGCCCATTTACAGGAACCCTGCACCTTCTGTCATGCTTTTAGCACACGAGTTTTGAATGAAAAGAAGAGAAAACTCATTGACAGAGGTCTCATGACCCGTTCCTTCCAGGAACAGCTGGAACCTGGTCAGGCAGCTCCAAAATTCTCAGAGAAAATCTGTAAAGACTATAGCATCGGAACCAAGAAGTTCCAGTTCCGACTCAGCTTCATCTTCAGTGCCGTCGCTTTTATCAGTTCTGAGACCGTCTTTGGTACCAAAATTTTGCCAGACATAGAGACAGTATCTCCTGTTTTGGAGAGAAGGAGGTCTCCTCCTGTCTCCACCAGATCCTCCAGGACCCTGTCAGATGAGGACATCGAGAGGGTGGTGAAGAGGTTGCTTTCGGATCCAGCTCTGGCTAGAAAATTGGCCCTTCCAGATCCAAAGGTCTCTTAGCCGATCCCTTACCGACCACTGTTCCTCCGACTGCTTCGCTCTCGGAGCCTATTACGTCAGGTTCCTCTGTCTTTGACCCTTCGGTTCATGGAATTCAACCTGTTTTCTCGGAGCCAATTAGTCTATCCTCGATGGCTCAGTCTGGAGCAGAGGATTCTGGGAGCCAACACTCTCGTGTCGACTCCGAGGGGGACAGTCACCCTGGGTTCTCATTGGAACCAACCCTCCCTCTTGGAGCCTCAGCTCGACTCAACTCAGCTCCCACTTCTGCTTCAGAGCCGTTCCCTCTTGCTAGGAGTCAACCATCCGCCCCCTCGGAGCAGAGGTCTTCGGAGCGGGGGGGAAAGGCTTTCGAAGCTTTAGAGAAGGTTTTATCCTCTGCCAAAGCCATTCCTTTGGAACCTGTGTCCCACCAGCAGCAGGCAGCAACCTCCCCCCCCCCCTTGCCACCCCCACAGCATAGGGAACCAGAGACCCAAGTAGCCCCCATTGGAGTTGCCCCCTCTTCCGAGACCTCCCCAGATTATCCCACTGGAGAGCTTCCTCGGAAGGGGTTATGTAAGAGGAAGCATGTTGACTCCCTCCGAGGCTGTCACGTCAGACACTGATTTAGAGGAATCGGAAGGGTCCCCTAGATCCCCCTCTGAGGATTTCTCTTTTTCTGACATCCTAGAAATCCTTAGACAGAGAGGTGATTGGAAGACCGCTAACCCTACTAAGGATGAATCCCTGTATCTTGAGGCCTTTGGCTCCCGACCTTCCACTTCCTGGGTGACACCTCCTTATGACCAGCTTTTGGGGGTCATATCGCAGTAGCATGGATCTCTCCGGATTCATTGGAAGCCGTCCCGAGGAGGGCAAACAAATTTATGACAGCACCTGAGGAAAAGTCTTTCCTTAGTAAGGGAGTTCTAGTTGATGCTATGGTGGTAGCATCAGCCACCAAGAAGGAATTATCTGAGACGTCTTCTAATATCCATCCTCTTAACAAGGAGTCCAGGACGATGGATAGGTACAGGAAGCGTACTTTTTCTTCAGCGGCATTTACATTAAAGATCGCTGAATTACCTGGCTCATTTTACTCGTCTTCAGAGAGATCTCCTGAAAGAGCTAGGAGATGCCCACCAGGGTTAAGTAGCTCCAGGTTCCATGGATAAGGTTTCTACTCCGCTCTCCACCCTTACTTCCATAGCTAACTCCTCCATGAGGCTGATCTCATATGTGGCAGATGGAGTGAGTAGGGCAGCTGCAGCAGAAATATCCCTCAGGAGACATTCGTGGATGCTTCTTTGTAATTTTACAGAATCCTTCCAAGTCTTCCTTCACTAATGTTCCCTTTGATGGTTCCTCTCTTTTTGGGCCCCTAGTGAGCGAGCAGGAAGGGAAAACCTTATCTGCCGTTAGTCCGTTTCTCTCTCCCATCCAGACCCTATCCCAAGGGTAACAAAGTGGGGAAAATGTGGTTCCACAAATCCCAAAAAGGTTTTCCTTAGGCACAAGGTCAACCCTCCCCCAGAGGCAGAAGGGGAGAATATAATGGAAGACACCGCCCTCGCGGCAGAAGAGGTCTGCAACATCAGGGAGACAGAGAAGCTTTCTCTGATCCTCCCTTCCATCGACCCTGAGGGGTTGCCCGACTGTCCATCTATGGAGGCAGTCGGGGGTCGTATATTGCTGTACCAAAGCGCCTGACTATCACTCAAGATCATTGGGTGTACACAGTAATATCCAGAGGTTACCTGATTCCCTTTATTTCCTAACCCCCAACAAACCGGTCTCTTCTAGACATACCACCCATCCAACTAGACCGTGCAGCATCAGAGGTCATCTCATTGCTGCAAAAAAGAGTCATCCAAGAAGTCCCCGCAGAGCAAGTAGGATCTGGAACTTATTCTCGATTCTTTTTAGTTCCAAAAAAAGACAGTGGACTGGAGATCAATTCTAGATCTCAGCAGGCTCAACAAGCATGTAAGAAAATCAAAGTTCCGAATGGTCACTCTGCAGTCGATATTTCCCTTTATCAGGAAAGACAACTGGATGTGCTCAATCGACCTCCAGGATACGTACTACCACATCAAAATGGGCAGGTGCTCCAGGAGACACTTGCGCTTCCAGCTGGGAGCCAGTAATTTTCAGTTCAGAACATAGCCCTTTGGCCTCACAACAGCCCCTAGAGTGTTTACTAAATGCATGGCAGTGGTAACGGCTCACCTGAGACGTCAGGGATTCCAGGTGTTTCCGTACCTAGACGACTGGCTCCTCACTGCTACCACCAAGCATCAACTCATAAGGACCAGGGACGAGACTCTATCCTTGTGCGCAAGTCTAGGCATCACTGTCAACTTGCAAAAGTCAGTCTTATCTCCCTCACAGCATATTGTATATCTAGGCTTAGAAATAGACACAACCACCATGTCAGTAAAGCTAACACAGAAAAGAGTGGAATCTCTACGCAGTCAGGTCAGATCCTTACTAAACAGAGTCCAGGCTAGAGTAGTCCTTCAAGTCCTAGGGACTATGGCTTCTGCCATCCTATTAGTTCCTCTTGCTCGCCTACATATGAGAATTCTCCAATGGATGCTGTTTACACAGTGGTCGATGCAAGACCTTCCATTGTCTCGCCAGATATTAATAATAAACAAATGCAAAAAAGATCTGATATAGTGGTTACACACGAAACAACTTGTCCTAGGTCGTCAACTTGTTCCTCTCCAAGAGAAAGCAGTTTTGACCATGGACGCTTCCCAGATAGGGTGGGGGGGCATTATCTGTGAATGACAGTCCAAGGTACTTGGCAGAACCACGAGAACCACTTGCACGTCAATGTTCTGGAGATGAGAGTGGTGCTATATGCGTTGCAAGTACTTCACAGCTCCCTTCCCACCGATTCAGTCAGGCAACACGTCTGTCGTGTGGTGCATAAACAAGCAAGGGAGAACCAAGTCTTACCCACTTTGTCGAGAGGCCTTAAGAGTTTGGAAATGGGCGATGGGTACTCCATGCTTCCTGATAGCAATGCATACCCCAGGGACATCCAATGTAAGCCGAGCAATTCTGATGCCTCCCTGAATCCAGTGGTTGCGAAAGAGATCTTTCACAGATGGGGCCAGCCTTGCTGCGATCTATTTGCCACTCACCTGAACACCAAATGTAGGAGATACTTTGCCCTCATTCCCCATCCAGGGATGTCACCCAGGGATGCTCTTGTTCACGGTTGGTCCCCAGGACTTCTTTATGCCTTTCCTCCTTTTCCACTCATCCCCAAAGTAATACAGAAAGCAAGACAGTTGAGGAGTTCCTTGATCCTCATTGCTCCTTACTGGCCTCGACAAGTCTGGTTTCCTTTCCTGTGGCCCTACCTCTTGGAGGAACCATGGATTCTGGACCCATCTCCAGATCTCCTGATTCATCAGTCGGGACATTTCCATCCCTCCATCCACACCCTCAAATTGACAGCATGGCTGCTCCAATTCCACGAGTAGCCAGGTGTATTCCCTTATCCCCAGGGGTCAAACACATCCTAATTTCATCCCATAAACCTTCTACGCAGAAACTATATTCTAGTAAATGGAAAAGGTTTTCCCTTTGGGCTATAAATCAGGGCTTAGATCCATATACAGCTCCTTTAGAATCCATTTTATCCTTCCTAACAACAATTTTTCATGAAGGAGCGGCAGCAGCTACAGTTAGAGTTCAGTTAGCTGCCATTTCCAATTTCATGGGAAATACAATCATGCAGCACTCCCTGTGTAAAACTTTCATAAAAGGAGTTGTTCTTTTTAGGCCCCCAATAAAACAACCATTAGAACCCTGGGACTTAAACTTAGTCCTTTCATCTTTGATGTCTGCACCCTTTGAGCCATCCTCGTCATCAGACTTAAAATTATCATGGAAAACCTTGTTCTTGGTAGTCATAACATCTGCTAGGAGAGTTTCAGAACTACAAACTCTAACTATTCAACCTCCTTACGTTATCTTTCACAAGGATAGAGTCTCTCTCAGGACAAACCCTTCCTTTCTTCCTAAAGTATGCTCAGAGCACAATCTGAATACTGCCATTGAGCTGCCTGTGTTTTTTCCACTCTAAGTCAAAGTATAGACTACACCAGCTAGATGTACACAGGATACTCAGGTTTCATATACACAGGACTAAAGAATTCAGGAAATCTGATCAACTTTTTGTTTCCTTTTCTGACAAAAGGAAAGGCTTGCCTGTTTCTAAAATTACTCTTTCGAAATGGCTTTTGGATTGCATATCCTTTGCTTATCAACAAGCTGGTAGACAATTACCTGTTGAAGTTAAAGGTCACTCTACTAGGGCTGTAGCTACTTCATGTGGCTTTAGATCTAGGTTCCCAATTGATACTGTTTGTGCAGCAGCTCCTTAGGCAAGACCATATATGTTGGTCACTCATTACAAATTGGATTTGGCCTCCCAGGACAGGTCATCCTTTGGGTTCACTGAGCTGAAGACTATCTTCGCTTGAGCCACCCAGGATAAAGGTGCTAGAGACGCTGTCCCATCCAGCAAGAATTACGGCGAGATAGGACTACATAACATAACATAAAGAAGTTATGTACTTACCATAACATTCCATGTTTGTAGTCCATCTCGCCTATATTCTTGCATCCCTCCCTCCAACCCCCTTCCTGTTTCTAGGGGATCTGGTGGACCTTTTTGGTGCTGCCTGACATTGTTCTTTTATTGTCCACCTGGAATGGATTATATTTCTAATCCTTTGCTGTATTTATACAGCTTCTTTCTTATTCTTACCAGATAGGTATTTATTGCCTTCTTGCAAACTAGATCTGGGGAATTGCCGTGAGGCACCATGGGATAGGGGCTAGCCTCGAGCCAGTAAAAGCTCTCGAGCTTTAGTATCGGCCAAGTCGGTCTAGCAAGAATATAGGCGAGATGGACTACAAACATGGAACGTTATGGTAAGTACATAACTTCTTTTTATCTCTTCTTGATGAACTTTTCTGCAACTGGACCTGCTTTGGTTTTGCTATGATGTCCTATTTTTGTCTGATAGAGCACATTCTACTAGCTGTCTTTTTTTAGTACCTTTATTAAATTCTTACATTGTCGACAATGACATAGGTACACATATAATACATATAATAACAGGAGAAAATAAACTATTACAAACATTTATTTTCATGCATTGTACATGTTTTCTTCTTAGCAGTTCTCTTTCACTCCAACATTTTACTTTTGCATCATCTTAAAAGTACTCAATTGTATTTATTACTGCTTGGTGTAACTCATTCTAAGCCTTTTGGTTTAAACACTTGGGCTTCGGACCAGTTGTTTTGCACTGAGAGGGTTTGTGGTCTGCACTGTAGTGGCAGAACAGGTAGCTTACATCCTTCTAGGTTGGGAACTGCTGATTGAGGGTTCAGTGTCTGTTATTCTAAAAGTGTATTAATTCTGGTTTAAGCACTTGGGCTTTCAGGCCAGTTATTTTACATTAAGAGGGTTTGTGGTCTGCACTCTTGTGGGAGGAGAGGCTAGACTCTGCCCTTCTGAGCTGGGAATTTCTGGTTGAAGGCTTATAGTGCATGCATATCTGAACTGCTTCTTACTGAAGTTGGTGCCTTGTTTGCTGTGGCATAGACTGGATTCGGGCCTGCTGGATCTAGCTTTGTTTGTGTAACTTGAGCACTAATCCAGGCATTCTCTAAAGTATTCAATTGTATTTATTACTGCTTGGTAGTAACTTGATTAAAGTGTAGCTATCATTCTAAGTCTTTTGGATTAAGCACTTGGGCTTCAGACCAGTTGTTTTACATTAGGAAGGTTTGTGGCATGCATTGTGGTGGCAGGACAGGTAGCTTTCATCCTTCTAAGTTCGGAACTGCTGATTGAGAGCCCAGTGTCTGTTATTCTTAAAGTGTATTAGTTCTGGTTTAAGCACTTGGGCTTCAGGCCAGTTATTTTACATTAAGAAGGTTTGTGGTCTGCACTCTTGTGGGAGAAGAGGCTGGACTCTGCCCTTCTGAGCTGGGAATTTCTGGTTAAAGGTTTATAGTGCCTGAATATTTGAACTGTATCTTACTGAAATTGGTACACCTTGTTTGCTGTAGCATAGACTAGATCCAGGCCTGCTGAATCTAGCTTTGTTTATATGCTTGTTTGCTTCTTATTTCCCTGGAACGCTAATTCCACCTAATATGCGGATTCTCAGCGCTTCTGTGGATCACTAGTGATATCTGCATTGCTTACTGTACTTGTTTCCTTGTTTCACTTGAAAGAAAGTTACTGTTTGTCGTTTTTGCATTTAAGTTACCTGTAACACATTGCACTTAAGTTACCTGGCACTTGCTCACTAAAGCAATTATATAAGTCAGCACTAAAAATTAAAAGCACTACACCCTCACTCCCCACTGGCCCTAGTTTTCAATTATTAAGGAATTCCCAATATTATTCTAGCATGTCCAAAGGTCAGTTGTCAATCTCCTCTCCGGTCCAGCTGGTGAATCTGGGAATCTTGAGGCAATGTTACAACTGCCTCATGTACACAGACAACCCTCTCCTCCTCCCAACAAATTCCAACACATGTGAGAGATGCAACCATATAGCCAAACTGGAGGCTAAGCTCTCTCAACTTAGTACTGGCATAACCAGTCAGGAGGAGAAGGAAACCACACTCACTACAATTCCAGTCTCACATAGATCTACCACGACAGCAAACCAAACACATAATCACACAAAACATACTGAGGCTCTAAATAAAGATCTGCGAGCAGCAGAGACCTCCAAAGCAGACACCCAAGCAGCTGCTACCCCAAAACAAAACACGTGCAACACATATCTCACAAAGCCAGTGTGCCAAACAGTCACAGCCCTTAAGACTAAACAACACACCTGATACACTTGTAATAGGTGACTCTATCATCAGGCACACTGACGTCCCGCTCACCAGGCTGAACAAGGAGAGGGTCACGGTGAGCAGCCTGTCGGGCGCTAGGATCCACCACATAACACAAGCACTCAGGTCACTCCAAGGCAAGTACAAATATGACTCCGTCATTGTCCATGCTGGTGTGAATGACCTGAGACGTACCTCCCTGGACTACATGAAGAGAGACATAAAGGAGCTCTCTGAGCATGTAGCCCAGGCCGGTATGACCCTGACCTTGAGTAGCATCTTACCCTCACCAAGAATGATGCCACAATATGAAGACAAGATGATCAATTTCAACAATTGGCTTAAGTGCTGGTGTCATTCAAAGGGGATCCAATTCCTGTCAGCTTGGGATGATATGCTCGATAAGCCACGATGCTTCGCTAGGGACGGCTTGCACCTGTCACCCCTGGGCTTTCGGATATTGGCAAAGGCTCTTGCTACCCCCGTAGTGCCTTTTTTAGGCAAGGCTCAAAAGACAAACCCACCTCCATAGGTATCACAAGGGATAAGAAACTAAGAGTAATGCTACTCAACGCCAGAAGTCTAAACCTCAAGATGCACGCACTCGAAGCTCTCCTTAGCATGGAGAACATCGATATCTGTGCAGTAACAGAAACCTGGTTCAGGGCTCTCGACGAGAGCACCCCAGCACTACCAGGTTATACCTCATACCATGCTTTTCGGCCCCAAAACTTGGACCGAACCACAAAAGGAGGGGGAGTATCGATATTCATCAAAGATACCCACACCTCCAGGTTGGTGGCAAAGCACAAAGCATCAGAGACTATCCATGTGCAACTAACAGTGGGTAAAACTGCCTTCCAGTTTATAGCCTGCTACAGACCACCCTCCCAAACCCAGGAACCCCACTCGGCCTTCCTGAGAACACTGGAAAATATGAAGGTCTCTCCAAACACCATTATATTGGGCGACTTCAACTACCCAAACATAGACTGGGAGCATTACTCTAGCTCCAACACCCTAGCCCAAAGGTTCCTAGAATTTATAAACTCAAATGCTATGGAACAACTTGTTACCACTCCCACAAGAGGGAAAACATACTGGATCTGATCATCACCAACATGGGGACTCTATGCTCCAGACCAGAAGTGCATCACTCACTGGTAAGATCAGACCATAAACTAATCTCACTGGATATTCACATCCCGACCCCACCCCCTGCTGCCCAGAAAACCTCAGTGAAAAACTTCTCTAAAGCAAATTTCACACTCCTCAAAACTGAGGTGGAATCCTTCAAAGCCCCGGGCCTGTGGAAAATACGCCCAGACCGCAGAATCCTTTATAAACGCATTCTATGAACACCTTCAGGAATGCATGGATCATGCGATCCCAAATAAAGCCAAGACCCAATCCTCCAAAGGCAGGCGTCCTGTCTGGTGGACCCCAGCCATAAACAAACTATACAATAGAAGGAGGAAGCTACTAAATGATAGAGCAAAATCCCAAAAGGGAAGGCATCACTGATCAGTATTAGCAAAAACTACGGGCACACATAAAATTGTCTAAGGCCAGCTTCGAGAGAAAAATTGCACAGGACACTAAGGATAATCACAAGGCTTTCTTTAGTTGTGTTAGGAACCTGGGTGGTAATTCCCAGATATGCTCAGAATTAGTCCAAAATGACAAAAAATACACTGAACCCACAGACATTGCCAACATCCTAGCTGACAGGTTCAGCGCAAACTTCTCCCCTCCCACCAAAGGGCAAATATCTATCCCAGCCGAGTGCTGCCCCCCTGACATCTCGGATGCTCAGGTAAGAGCCGCCCTCTCCAAAGCAAAAAACACAGCATCAATGGGACCAGATGGTGTCCCGGGCTGCGTCCTACACTAACTCCAAGAAGAGCTAAACCCAAACATAAAGCTACTGTTCAATCTCAGCCTTACTACAGGATATGTGCCCAAAGAGTGGCGTACAGCAACAGTGGTCCCTCTCCATAAAGGTGGTGCCTCAACGGATCCTGGAAACTATCGCCCTATAAGCCTGACTAGCTTGGTCTGCAAAGCTATGGAAAGGATCATCATGGACCTCATAAATAAAGATATTGGGGACCTACAAACACTGGATCCTACCCAGTTCGGCTTTGTTAAGGGCAGATCCTGCCTCTTAAACCTGGTTGATTTCTTTGAAACAGTCACCAAGGCCATTGACGAGGGGAAGGTGGTCCACACAGCCTACCTGGACCTCGCAAAAGCCTTCGATACAATACCCCACTCGGGCATTATAGATAAGCTCACCAGCTTAAATATAAACCCCTATGTCACTAGATGGATTGCAAACTGGCTCAAGGACAGAACCCACATGGTTAGAATTGCTGGAGCCATGTCAGACTCCAAACCAGTTACAAGTGGTGTCCCACAAGGCTCAGTCCTGGGACATCTCTTGTCCGGTATATATTTCTCGGAGGTACAGGCCAACACGGAAGGACTGTGGCTGACCAAGTTCACAGATGACTGCAAACTGGGCGCCATAATCGACTCTCCAGCCGAGACAAGCATCCTCCAAAAGGGCCTCATAGAAACAGACAACTGGTGCCAGAGCCATGGCCTCAAGCTAAATGCCAAAAAGTGTATAGTCATCCCCTTTGGCAAAATCAAAGTGCCCACAAATTACCACATAGGTGGTAATCCATTAAGTACAGAAGAAGTAATTGGGGACCTGGGGACCCAAGTTGATAGCAATCTCTCATTTGACAACCACGTGGCCAAAGTGGTTAGAAAAACATTTTATATAGACCACCTAATCATGAAGGGATTCACATCTAGATCAGGGGAGGTCATCGTGCCTCTTTACTCATCCCTCATCAGGCCCATAATTGAGTACAATGCCCCTTTTGGGATGTACCTTACGAGACACCTGCAGCAACTGGAAAGACCCCAAAAGTACCTCACCAAGAGGATCAAAGGGCTCAAACAGATGCCATATGCTGCCCGGTTAAAGAAACTCCAGCTCTACTCAGTGGCATACCGCCTGTTCAGAGGCGATCTGTGCCTGACGTATAAAGCCATGTCCAACCCGAATTAATGGACATGCTGCACCTCAGAAAATCCAAATCCCATCGAGCTACATGCTCGAGAGACTTGAACCTCAGCACTGAAATAAATAGGACATGCTGGAGGGACAGATTCATAACCCAGAGGCTCCCTTCACTCTGGAATAAAATCCCAGTCCAGGTTAGGCAGAGTCCCTCATTGACTCTCTTCAAGAGGAATCTTGATGAGTGGATGGGAGATCGTAGGTTTACCCCGGGTATCACTTCTGTGTCACTGTTAGACAGAGGCACAGTATACTAACCTCGAAAAAGGGCATAGCAAAATAAATTTAAAATGGGTGGCGAAACCCAAACACATTCTGGCTAGGCTTATAAATGCCCTAGGGCAGATAGCCTAGTATGAACCTATGAACCTACACACACTGCTCAATTCCTGCCTACCCTTAAAGCTTTCTCTTCCTCCTGAACATTATTTTTTGTATTATTCCCACATATTCCATTTATTTGTATTATTCCCACATATTCCATTTATTTCTATGTAGTTTGCTCCTTCCCTTTCCTAAAGATCCCATCTCCATTTTTTTTTATCTCCTTTACAGTGTTCAGTACCTCAGTTACAGTTGCTTTAGGTTTTGATTTCCATTTTTTAGTAATTGATTTGTGGAAGCCAGTAGCATTAAACGTGATAAAACCTTGCCATGCCTGGGCAGTTCAGATCCTATTTCCCAGCTCAAAAGAATCACTTCTTTAGTTTTAACCATTTGCTTCCTCAACATTTCTGACAGAGTAATTTGTATGGAATTTTAAAATCTTCTAACTCATTACATTCACCCAAAACATGTTTTTTTCAATTGCAGCTCTTTGTCCCATTGCACCTCCCACATTTGCTCTCTGTGGAAAAATTCTCTGAAGTCTTCTTCGGGTGTAAAAATATTTATTTTGCTTTGTTTACTGGGTTAAAGCACTGATCAGATTTGACCATTTATAGGATCAGCCTGGATTACATACTTTGTAGCAACAGTAAAATAAGATTAAGGGTATAACTAAATTATGCAGTATAGTAACATAACATAAATATAAACAAATGCATATTGCAATGGTACAAAATCAGTTTGCGCCGTACAGTTCAGCAGAGTAGAATGATCTCCTTTGTTGTAAAAGAAGGCACACATGTGGGAGACTAAGCAGTCGAGGTCTTGTGTCCCCAAACAAAGAAACGTATTATTTTTGTACTGTAAAAGCTTATAAGCAAATACCTTATCTGTCAGACTGCAGCCCACTGACCAACTAATACTAAACATCTCTATGTTCTGTTGCTTGTTAATCTGCAGACCCCTTATCTGCGCCTTTCCTTATTAGACAAAAATTCAGATCCTCTACATTGGCATTGGAAATTGCCAAGACAGTGGAAAAACTTATGACAGGCCCGGGCTGTCATGATCCAACTTGAAACAAAATGGATATTGCTTCTCTTTCTCAATATATTTACAAGAAGGTTTAAAATATAGAAGGATCAAGAGTATAGAGTACACAATACAGGTGTTGTGTTATAGGTGAGGTAAATGTGGTCCAGCCAAAGGCATATAGTATATACAAGTATGGAGGAAAACTTAAACAGTGAAGAATGTAGAAATTATAGAATACAAATGGAGAAGTGGATATTTGCTATGTAGGAAGGAATGGAAAGTTCAGATGGTGGAGCTAGTGGCTATGAGTTTATATATTGGAGAGATTAGAAGAATAAGCCACTAAGGTTTTCTGCAATAAATGTAATATTGCAACCATGGGTGGTTATGACATGGCCTTTGTTCTGACGTGCAGTCGTATATTCAGTCAGGTGTTGTTCGAACTGAGGTCTTAACCATTTTTAGTCTCTGATTTCAGTAAGGTTAGGTGACGGTGATTGCCAGAATTTAGGGACAAGAACAGTGAAGCTGTGGTCTGTGGAAGTTTAATGGATGGAGATGAGATTAGGGCCATTAGTGTATTGGCTTTTTAGGTTGTAGTCTGAGTTGGGTGTAGTTAGTCTTTGGAATGTGTCAGGAAACTGGAGCACCCAGAGAAAACCCAAGCAAACACAGGGAGGACATGCAGATTACAGACAGAAGGCACCCACGCTGAGGATCAAACCACAGAACCTCTTGCTGTAAGGTGACAACACTACGTGCTGTGCCACTGCTAAACTTGTATATGCAAGTAAAACATGTTAAGGAAGAAAATTTATCAAGGGCAGAGTTTACTGAACTGTTTGTCTGTCTTGTCTGTATGTGTAATATGTAGTCCTTGTTGTAAAAAATAAAAATTTGAAAAGACGTAGTGTATTTAAGCTGTCCAGTTTTAAAAAATCATGCTTATTCTCAAGACCTGTATCTTAAATATAGTCATATATTAGAGAGATTGGAGAGATTAGAAGAATAAGCCGCTAAGGTTTTCTGCAATAAATGTAATATTGCAACCATGGGTGGTTATGACATGGCCTTTGTTCTGACGTGCAGTCGTATATTCAGTCAGGTGTTGTTCGAACTGAGGTCTTAACCATTTTTAGTCTCTGATTTTAGTCTCTGTTTGTCTGTCTTGTCTGTATGTGTAATATGTAGTCCTTGTTGTAAAAAATAAAAATTTGAAAAGACGTAGTGTATTTAAGCTGTCCAGTTTTAAAAAATCATGCTTATGTATACAGTATAATTTGATCCTCAGCGTGGGTGCCTTCTGTCTGTAATCTGCATGTCCTCCCTGTGTTTGCTTGGGTTTTCTCTGGGTGCTCCAGTTTCCTGACACATTCCAAAGACTAACTACACCCAACTCAGTAATGACGTTTTGAGTTATGTAATGATGTTTTTTTTACTGTTGGGAGCTTTTCTCCCCGGGCCTCCGCTGAAAATGGACATATATCCAGTCGGACTATCCCGGTTAACAAATGTAAATAAATAAATAAATAAATGGTTAATAAAAATATTTTCATACTGAATTCCAGAAAGATATAATCTTGTTTGAAGTTTCTATATTCGTACTGCTGACTAGACAAAAAGTATACTTTATTTAGATAGCCACACTAGTCCATTCAGGTCTGTGCTTGTACAGCTTCAGTTCAATTTTTCTGAAGATTGCTAATCTTTTTTGATTAGAAGAGAGTTGAAAGTGTTAGCTCTGAATGAAAAATTCTTAATCTTGTTAGAATTAACAAGTGGCACTTAGTGCCATATTTTATGGACTTTACCAGTGGTATGCATGCCTTCCTTTTTTCCATTACTTTCTTTGAGAAGTCATTATCAAATCTGATGACAGGACTACCAGTTTTCTTTGGCGGCTTTACCCAAGCAGCTGTGTGATCATCCAGAAAAAGAAAGGAATTATATTCTTAGGAGATGCTCCTTCCTTAGCTGGTAGTTTTGTAAGAGATCTATGGGCTTTCTCCATACCATATTAGCTGGTGGTTTTGTACCCCCCCCCCCACAAAGGTTTAACCCCTTAGGAGATTACTCATATTTTCTAGTTCCATTTTCTCAGGTACACCAAACATTCTTGTAGCTCTTCTCTCCTGCTTTTCTGCGTCACCCACCTTTTCCAGTAACAGGTTATTTTGTTTTAGCAAAAATGTAGTGCTGTTTTCTTGCTCATTCAGCCTTATCTCAATGCCATTTAAACTTGTTTCTTATACTATATATATGAACATTTTGTTTTTGGAAGCTCAGACTGTTTGTTGCAGTTACCTCATGTATAATGTACCTTTTTATTCATATTGTTTATCTAAGGATAATTCTTGTATGAATGACAATATCCTCTGGAAATCCTTTTGCAGAAATGGTTTGAAAATAGGCTTCTTTCAGGTGGTCTCGTTGATGTGTATTTTGACATGCTATTTTGTTGAATTATTAATTCTTGACTAGTATAATTTGATCCTGTAGAAAATGCATATTTTTCTTCAATATTAGCATGGCTGGGTTCAAATTTGGTATTAAAATCCTGTCAAAAACTTTCTAGTTGTAGATAGAAGCTAAAATATGTTGCACTTTAGCCACTTATTTAGCTACATCCCTCGATCATATTCTGTAATGAATTTTGGGTGATTACTACTCATATGAAGGTAGGTGTTACTGAAGTAGGTTTACTGTAGATACCAGTCTTTAACCTACTTTCTTCCACTAACAAAAATTGCAAGTTAGTAGCTAAGAAACTTATGTTGTTGGTAAGCCAGTTGTCTATACACTCTAAGATTATGATGGAGTTGTTTAAATGCTTATTAAACTCTCTTAAAATGTTCTTCAGTTTCCTGCCATATAAATAAAAATACAATTTTTTGTATATGTGCCATAAAGGTGATGTGTTTCCAGTGTTTATTTTCATAAATGGCTTGGTTTTCCTTTGAATTAACACCCCCCCCCCCGAAAAAGGCCTAGACAAGAGGAAGATTATGCCTCCTCTGATCAAGTGTCTTATTTCCTCAGGCTCCTCTGAGGACCAAGATTACTCTTTTCCCCCTTATGAAGATTCTGATGCTGAGGATTCCATTCCCTCAGCTTCTCCCTCTGAAGACTACTCCTTCGGGGAAACTTTACACACTATGAGGGAACATTTTCACTGGGAAGGTCAGGACTACTCTGACTCAAAGAAAAGGCTCAGAGAGTTTCTTTTACTCCCCCAGCACAGACCTCTTGCCATCCCCCCAGTTTTAGATATTGTGGATGATGTTTACGTAGAATCTAGTTTGAATCCAGATTCTCTGCCACCTGCTCCAGCCAAACCAGACAGATATTGTAGAGTGCCTGACTCCCACAAATTCCTTTATAAAAGCCCTGTTGCTGATCCAGAGACTATTTCCCAGGGTCCCAAAGGGGCTAAGGCTTCTATGGCAAAAAATCCTGTACCCTCTGAAAGGGACTCCAGAGCACTAGACAGGTGGGGGAAAAAGGTTTACACCTCAGCCACTCTAGCTATGAGAGCACTAAATTGTCAATTTCACATGCAATATCAGCAATTTCTGATGTCTCAGTTAAGACAAAAAATGAGCACACTCCCTTAACAGTCTGAATTGAAAGGAATTGAAAGAAATGCAGGATCTGTTGCATGCAACTGAACAGGTGGGCAAACATACTTTACAATGTGGGTTTGATTCTTTAGAGGCTTCCTGCAGAGCAGCTGTCACTGGGTCTGTTATACGCAGGCATGCTTGGTTAAAGGAACAAACTCTGCCTGATCATGTTAAAGCAAAGCTTCTAGATGCTCCCTTTACAGCAGGATGTCCTATTTGGAGTTAAAGCAGAAGAAGTCTTAAAGAAAATGGAGGATAAGACAAAATCTATGCAGACAGTCAAAGATTTTCTACAGGTACAGCCTCCTCGCTTCAGCAGAAATTGGCCAACAAAATATTGGTCCTTTCCAGCTACTGACAGACCACAGAGGGGTAAATACAGACGCCCAAGAGGCAGATGGCAACCACAAGCCCAATACAAACCTCGACAATGGGGCACTGCAACACAGAAGGGAGGAGAAGACAGGCCCCAAACTACTAGAAGACAAACTCAATGACTTACACCTCATATGGCCAAGCAACACTCTCTTGGCAGCTCCCTTGGGAGGAAAACTAGCATTTTTTCAGACAACTGGCACATCGTCACAAAGGACAAATGGGTCCTAGACATAATTTCACGAGGATACAGATTCCATTTCCACACCTTGCCAACTAAAAGAGGAATGCCAAACCTGCCACAAAATCAATGGGCAGAGGCACAAAAACAAATTACAGCTCTCATGGACATGAGAGCCATTCAACTGGTACCTACACGGGAGCAAGGCCAAGGATTTTACTCAAGACTCTTTCTAGTTCCCAGAAAGGACAATGCCTGGAGACCAATTCTGGACCTTTCATTTCTAAACACCTTCATACTAGTACCCAAATTCAAGATGCTAACACTACAGCAGCTTCTTCCCATGTTGGGCAAGAAAGCATGGCTAGTAATGTTGGACCTCAAGGAGGCATACCTGCATGTCCCTATCAGACAAAGTTGCAGAAGATACCTCCGTTTCATTCAGGTTCAACCCTTTACCAATTCTCTGCACTGCCCTTTGGCTTATCCACTGCTCCCAGGGTCTTCACAAAATGCCTGGCACCAGTAATTGCATACTGCAGACAAAGAGTAATTAAAATATACCCATACCTGGATGACTGCCTTATCCAAGCAGAAAGCAAGGACATCCTCTTACAACATCTGTTTTTTGTAAAACATCTAAGTTGCCTGGGGTACACAGTAAACGAAAAGAAATCTAGTACCCTCACAAAATATGACATTCCTGGGTGCCAGTTTGAATACGATGGCCCAGAAGGCTTATCTGACTACAGACAAACAACTACAACTGACTCAATATTTCAAAAGAATGGCAACAAAGACCCAACTCCCTGCAAGAAACATTCTGCAGGCCTTGGGCTTCATGGCATCTTGCATACTACTAATACCATTTGCAAAGCTGCATATGAAGAAATTACAGTGGTACCTAAAAAGCGTATGGTCTCAACACAGCCACAGCTTGGACACAATGATATCTCTCATTCCCTGCCTTCAACAAGAGTTTCTATGGTGGTCACAGGCATGTCACCTCAACAAGGGTCAGCCTTTCACCTTGCCCCCAGCCAGGCAAACTATGACAACAGATGCATCGGACTACGCCTGGGGGGCACACATGGCAGGACAGTGCGTTCAAGGTATATGGACTGCAGATCAAAGGAATCTGCACATCAATCAAAAAGAGATGCTAGCTGTACAGAATGCTCTGACAGCCTTCAAGAAACTATTACATCCAGGACAACTTACAATAAGGCGGGCAACACCACAGTAATGTGGTACATAAACAAACAAGGGGGTACACACTCCTACCGTCTATGCAGGCAAACAGTGACCTTGTGGAACACAGCACTGGCTTACCAAGTTCAGTTACAAGCTCAGTTCCTGCCAGGAAAAAAAAACACATTGGCAGACTACCTCAGCAGAAACATCATGGATCCCCACGAGTGGAAACCGGATCCACAAGTATTTGCAATGATAACTCAAAAATGGGGCCTCCCAGACATAGACCTGTTTGCCAGCCCCCAAAACTATCAGCTAACAAAATGTTGTACAAGGACACTTCACCATCAAGCTTGGAAAGTGGACGCACTCTCATTCAGTTGGAAAAGCCTGACAGTATATGCCTTCCCTCCATTGCCTCTTCTCACAAAGGTGCTTCTGAAAGTCAGAAAGGAGAGACCACGACTGATACTCATAGCCCCAGACTGGCCACGCCAGCACTGGTACCCACTATTAAGGAATATGGCCCAGGCCCCACCTTGGATTTTACCACAAATTGCCCATTTGCTCACACAGCAAAACAATCAGATTCTACACAGCCAGCTCAAAACCTTAAATTTGGCTGCATAGCAAATCACCTAAGCATCCAGCCAGCTCCTCTTCCTCAAGCAGTTATGGATGTTATTCTGGAAGCTAGGAGGCCCAGCACCAGGAAGGCATACTTGGACAAATGGAAAAGGTTTTGCGCCTGGAACCAAGCTAAAGGCCAAAATACCCTTCAGCCTCACATGCCTCAGATTCTACAGTATTTAACTGAGATGTTGCACAAAGGACTTTTTTTCTTCCATTAAAATCCATGCATCAGCTATTTCAGCCCACTACAACTCGGATCCACCCTTATTTTCGCATCCACTTCTAAGGCAGTTCCTCAGAGGGGCAAAAAACATTAGGCCCCCCAGGAGAGCACCTACACCAACATGGGACCTCAATTTTGTTCTGGAAAAACTTGCGCTACCTCCCTTTGAACCAGCTTTCTCTGCTGATCTAAAGTTTATATCATGGAAGACTGCCCTGCTGCTAGCAATAACTTCAGCCAGAAGAGTCTCAGAACTGCAGGCACTAATGGCAGTGGAACCTTTCCTCATTTTCCATCAAGACAGAGTTTCTCTACGAATTAATCCTTCCTTCATGTCTAAGGTGGTATCCAGTGTGGCTTTAAATCAAACCATCCACTTACCCACCTTCTTTCCAAATCCACAGAACAAAGGAGAAAGACTTCTGCATTCCTTGGACATTCTCAGGCAACTTCGTTACTACTTGGATAAAACTAAGGTTTTCAGAAAATCTGACCAGCTCTTTGTATCCTATGCTACAGCTTCGCAGGGGAAGGCTATATCAAAACAAACCATTTCCAAATGGATAGGACATTGCATTCGTTTTTGCTATACCCATTATGGAAAAACAGTTCCGGCTACCATAAGGCCCCACTCTACCAGGGCAACAGCTACATCTACACCTTCCTCAGGGGGGTCCCAACCAAGGAGATTTTGGAAGCTGCAACTTGGA